>NC_137697.1:71311475-71507543 GCF_964034855.1 Anser brachyrhynchus | reverse complement strand
GGGAAGGGAAGGGAAGGGAAGGGAAGGGAAGGGAAGGGAAGGGAAGGGAAGGGAAGGGAAGGGAAGGGAAGGGAAGGGAAGGGAAGGGAAGGGAAGGGAAGGGAAGGGAAGGGAAGGGAAGGGAAGGGAAGGGAAGGGAAGGGAAGGGAAGGGAAGGGAAGGGAAGGGAAGGGAAGGGAAGGGAAGGGAAGGAAGGGAAGGGAAGGGAAGGGAAGGGAAGGGAAGGGAAGGGAAGGGAAGGGAAGGGAAGGGAAGGGAAGGGAAGGAAGGGAAGGGAAGGGAAGGGAAGGGAAGGGAAGGGAAGGGAGAATCTTTAAGTACTCTCCTGCTAACAAGCTGCACTGGAGTGCCAGGGGTTTAGTCAGTGGTTTTAGTGGAAGTATACAAGGGACATATCTGGAAGTGTTAGGATATCTGACATTAGTCTTTTCACAGAATGACATTTTAGTCTTTCTGGTAAGAAAACCTTAGTCCTCAACTAAGTCAGTTTGATCTAAGTAAGGTAAGTTAGAGTGTACGTACCGCAGAAATATACATGAAAATACATGTTTCTTGGAATGAAGGAGTCTCTCATTTCAATTTTACTTGGGCTCAACACAGCTCCTCCATAAATGCTATTTAATGACTTGTTATTTAAATATTTTGTGTTATTACACAAACACACAGATAATAATTAGAGAACTTTATATCTTGATGCTCTCAAGAAAGTCATCACTTTCAGCTTAATATTTTTTGAAATCATACTAAATTTCTGGTACAATGGACCCTGAAACAGATACAGATATTCACGCTGCTGTCATAAGATACAGCTTTTTTTTTTCTTTTTCTTTTTTTTTTTTCTGTTGAAAGATTGAATTGTGTTTAAATTGGTGGATGCTATGACCAGTTTCAAGTGTTGACTAATACAGTATTGGATCAGTTATTCATGTGATCCCTAGGCAATCTTTTCTCTACATGGTAGGTTAATAAGATCAGCATCTGTTTTGGTTCCACGCAGCAGGCAGCTAAGCACCACGCAGATATTTGCACACTCCCCACACAGTGGGATAGGGGAAAGAATTGGAAAAAAGGTAAAACCTGTGGGTTGAGATAAAGACAGTTTAATAGGACAGAAAAGGAAGGGAAAATGATGATGATGAAGATGATAAACGAATATATAAAGAAGTGATGCACAATGCAATTCCTCACCACTCACCAACCAATGCCCAGCCAGTCCCTGAGTAGCGACAGCCTTCCCAGCCAACTCCCCCCATCGTTATTGTTCCACATGACACCACATGCTATGGGACATCCCTTTGGTCAGCTGGGGTGAGGTGTCCTGGTTCTGTCACCTCTCAGCTTCTTATGCATGCCCATCCTCCTCGCTAGTGGGGCAATATGAGAAGCTGGAAAGGCCTTGGCACCGCTCTGCAACAACTAAAACATCATTCTGTTATCAGAATTATTTTATTCCTAAATGCCATACCAATTATTAGGAAGAAAACTAACTCAATCACAGCCAAAAACAGGGCATCATCCAGCTCTCCCTCAGAAAGTCCTCCTTCCAAACTGACATAGGTATGGAAACAGGGACCAAGATAAGGAAGTGCAGGGCATAAAGGTGTACACCATGAATGAAATTAAATAATTTGGTCAAGAACAAGAAACATATGTCTTAAAAACTGTCTACATAGTTAGCAGAAGTCAGAAGGCACTTTTATTGGAAAAAGTAATATTGGAAACATAGACAGATCTGTCCATTAAGTGCTTTGTAATGATCCTGAAGTTCCAGCAACAAATAATAAATATATTTTAGTGCAGAATGTGGGCATGGATCCCTCTAGGAGTGTGCAGTTACTAGCATAAGCACCTGGCCTATTTAGAGAAACAGGATATTTCCTATACCAACCACTGCAACACAGTCTATCACTTCAGCTAGAACATACCTCAGGGTGTGACCGGGGGAACCTTCTTCCCTGAATTATGCCCCTCTGTATCATTTATCAACGTATAATTCTCCATGTCATATGGCAAATGCTGCTTTAAATGCAGTTTCTGGCGTCTAATACAATGAAGTGAGTGCCATTGCACAAAGAATTTGCAAGAGGATTAATTGTAAGGCTCAAAACATTTCAGTAATCAAATCAAACCAAATAGCAAGCTTCAAAATAATAATAAATGCATACAGAAGTTTGACAAGGAGGCAGTTAGGTGCCAATAGAATTGAGCAGAGAAGTACATTGCTAATGAAACCTGGTATGCTGGAATGTAAGCTGCTTACCTCTAGTAAACCATTTTAATACTGATAGATAGATTAAAATGGTATAGAGAAAACAAAGGAATTGGAGCAACAATTGATGGAATGCAGTATATGCTTGGCATCTGTATTTTGATCAACTTGAAAAGCAATTACTTATTTTTATGTGGCTGAGATTGCCTACAGCACTCTTTGGGAATGTTCCCACAATTGCATTGTTGTTCTGAATAGAGCTGTCCAGAAGTGTTCATGTGGGACACGTTATTCCACTGACACCATTTCTCTCATGGAAATGTATGATATTTGATTTGCATGAGCTTCCCAGGTTCAGAACAGACTTTCCGGTTGCTCAGTCCTACCAGCTCACAGTAGCCTGCTAGATCTGTCGTCCTTCTTGAGCAAGTGCTCAAACTATCAGAGAGCTTTCACGATGGTGGGATGAATGTTGATTAACAGGGAATGGGTTGGATTTAACAGAAGATATTGTGATTATAGTTCAGTACTGAACATATTTGCTGAAGATGTGAGATCATATTGAAATGGCTTTTCCTTAATCACTTTCCACCCTCTTTCTTAGATAGAAAACAAACAAGAAAACACACACACACAGGGAAAACAAATCACAAAAAACCTCTTCAGATCTTAAGTGATTCTTTTTTTTTTTTTCTCTCATATATATGTGACTAAGACATTCTCATTACCAGGCTGATTGAAAGATAAAATTCCTAAATGGGAAGGAGGGAAAATGAAATCCTTTCTCAAATATAGAATGTAAAGAAGAATTTCTCTCTTTCCCATTTATATAATGAACAGAGAAGAGACAATCTAGGATTAAAAGCTAAGGTCTGGAACACTGTCTTGTTTTTTGAAGGCCTGAGTTGAAGACTATTTTGTTTGTAGTTTTATCTAGAGTCTGTACACTTGTGAAATCTAAATTAACCAAAGTAAAGTTTGCAGAGAGATCTGGTAAAACACTTTTGGAGTTTTCAGAATAAAAAAAAAAATGGAAAAAATAGGAGCTGTAGGCATGATAACCATCTCTTTTGTGAGTTCCACAGCTAGAACATTCCTCTGATTTCCTAATTTCACAGAGTACTCCTGTGAAAGGCTAAGAACAGACAGCAAGGATGGATCAATATCTACACAACAATACTGAGATATCATTAGATTTAACTGTGTAGGACTGTCAGACATATGACTCACCCTGGTGATGTTTTTGGTGGTGTTCATATGTGGTTATGGTTATTCCTAGAAAAAAACAGTTCTGCCTTCACAGATCTTTAGTGTAAGAGAAAGACATAATGGGCAAATGGTTTTTAACCTCGTTTTCTGTGGTTAGTTTTTCTCTCCATGTTGTGAGTTTCTCCAGTGGAGAGGAACAGAGTCTGAGGATCTGACCTTGGACCAGCCAAACAGAAAAATGTAGCCATTTTTAGATAGTTACTTTAATATGCTGTTTTAAACAACTATCTTGCCTTTAATTTATCTTTCTCGGTGACTCTGTATGGCTTCTGCATGCTTTCAGTTAGCTGCTACTTTTCAGACTAGAGCTGGCTCTATTTCAGTAAACATCACATACAAAAGTGTGTGTGTAAAGGTAAAGACTACCTGTGAAGCTTACATGTTCATGTCTTATGTCAAGTTCTTGTGACATTAATCGTGTCTCTGAGGAACCAGAGCTGTGGGTTCTCCACACCAGGAATTGTAAAGAGGTACAGCCGTCATTGAAAATTTGGTTCTTCTGATACAAACCTGAAATGTCAAAACTGTTGGAATTCTCTTCAGAAATAAATGTGAATACTTGAATTTAAGTTACGAGATAGCTATAGGAGAAGGTTTATTTCCAAAGAGCTTTACACTAGTACCAAAACCTGTTTGGTCAGGTTTTCTGAAGTACACCACAAAACAGCAGTTTTACCTGGAGGATCAAAGAAAAGTCAAGAAGGGGGAGAACGAAGACCAGGCATAATCTAGGCAGAAGAACTTTACTGAAGGCTTACAAGTTAATTAACTTACAAGTTAACAATTTTTTTTTTCCTACATATCTATACACTATTTGATGTTTAAACATTTGAACTTATTCCTTCAAATCTATCACACATAAATTTATAAATTTGCAAAATAATTCAGACCCTTTTGCTCACAGGGCTTTCGATGTTCAGACATAGTCAATGATACATCTGTAAATATGCAAAATATACTGCACCAAAGAAATTCCATCTTTTGAACATCCTTTTACAATTACGGAATGTCAGACAAAAATACTTCCCTTACAGTAAAATAAGAATATCTTTGTTTTATTTCATTCTTTTTCTCTTTTAAAAAAGCTTTAAAGAGTTACAAAATAATCAGAACCGTATTAAAGGAACATATAATCTGTAGAGCTGTAACAAAAATAAATAGTGTGGATTTCAGGAATGATTATCAGAAAAGAACTGTGATAGTTGTAAACATAGTTAATGGAGTGCACTGCATAAAAATCACCTTCTGCTTAAAAAAATACAGTGTGTCAATGCTGTGATTTTAAATCTTCAGCCTTGTTAGATTCCCTTATTAATACTTTCTCTGTTCATTCTGAAAAATTAATAAGCAGTGTTCTAGAAAGACAAATAGGAAGAGAAGATCTGTGCATTTAATTGAGAATATGTGCTGTCCTAATTGAGAATATGTGCTGAGATCTGTTAAGTACTAAATATAGCAGGTTTTTCCTGGTGTTTAAAATAGCTGCCTCATACTGAGTCTGGTTCTTGAATGATAACAAGTCTGTCTGGGAAAGAAAGGAAACCATATTTCTTTCGTTTAGGGGTTCTTCACTTCCTACTGTTTTGGATTGTATAGTCTGCACAAACATTTTCTACGAGAATGAGAAATGTCAGTCTTCTTTCATCAAGAATGCGGGGGTTCAAGCTTTCCTTTGTGAGAGACCTAGAACTCAGGCTGTCATATTAAGAATGGAGTAAGGAGGTTCAGAGGTCCACTGTAATTTGGAGGACAGAATCTAATGTTTTGTAGCAGGGAAAGAGATTATTGCAGTAACAGAACACCTCTGCCTCCTCTTACATTTTTAGTCCACATTTGCTTGTTTTGATCCATGTCAGACATGGATTAAAACCTAGCTTTTCCTCTGCAGATTTTGTTTGTATTCAGAAAGTCTTCTAGAATGTCTTCCCTCAGAACTTTTTTCTCTAAACTAAAAAAGTACTTTTTATTCCTGTTTTCTTCTTATGCAATGCCTTCTAGATTTCTGACTGGTAAAATTTTATTTGAGCGCTTTTAATCTGTGCTAAACCAAATCCTTTTTTTTTTTTTGTGCTTGTCAAATTGGTGTATAGCTTCACTGGATTTCACAAAAATGAAAAGTTTCTTCTCTTCCCTGTTTTCTTCTCCTGGGATTTTTCTTGACTTTGAAATCTAGCACTTTTTTTTTTTTAATCTTTCAGCTGAAACTTTTCTGTGTCCTGCTGCTAGGGAGTCTGATTGATTCAAGATCTGGGTTTGAAAACCTGTTCACCAACACTTAGGTGCTCTCCTTAATCTCTGGGCTTCAGTGTGAGAGGAGAGAATGTGGAGTGCCTTATGCTTAAAACAAAATGCAACAAGAAAGCGAAAAAATCTAAAATCTTCAAGAGGCTGAGAGAGTTGGGACTGCTCAGTCTAGAGAAGAGGGGGCTGAGGTAGGATATTTGTACATAAATACCTGATGGGAGGGTGCAGAGAGGACAGAGACAGGCTATTCTCAGTGGTCCACTGTACCACGATAAGAGGCAATAGGCACAAACTGGAACACAGGAGGTTCCACCTAAATATCAGGAAGCACTTCTTTACTGTGCAGGTGATGGATCACTTGCACAGGTTGCCCAGAAAGGTTGTGGAATCTTCCTCCTTGGAGAGCTTCAGAAGCTGCCTGAACATGGTCCTGGACAATCTTCTCTAGGTGTCCATATTTGAACAGGAGAGTTGGACCACATGACCTCCAGGGGTCCATTCCAGTGTCAGCCGTTCTGTGATTCTGTGATTCAATAACTGCCCTCAAAACGAACACCAGTTTTGGGATGCGTGAAATAATTCACTTGGCCTGAAATAGATCTTACCTGAACTTAAAAAAAAATAAAAATAAAAATAAAAATAAAAAATAGAGGTGTGTGATGTTCATTTTTCATTATAATTTTCTGCCTCTTTCTCAGTTAATTCATGTGGGTTTATTTTGTCCTACCACTGAACCAAGAAACCAATTATTTGCACAGCACTAGTCCATTATACCTCTCAGCACCTTGTAGTCCTTGATCATAAATAAGGAGGTTTCCCTCTGTGGAGAGAGAGATGAGCATTATTTCTGCTCTTCTCAAGAAAAAGGATCAAATGTTAAAGCAACTTCTAGCTGTTCATTCTAAAATTTACTTCCAGTACTTCTACATGTTTCTAATTGGGAAACCAGAGTCCCTATCATTTTGTTAAATAATCCAATGTACAGATCTCATGCCACTACATATTTTGATCAAATGTAACTGCCAACAAATTATGAAGTAATATGGTCTTTGGAGCATTATCAGTTCGTGTGAGTTGCCATTTTCTGTTCTGTTAGGAAGTTCTTGATCACTTCTAACTATAATAATTATACACTTTTACTGAATATGATAAATTCAAATAATATAATGTTTTGTAGTGCTGTGAAAAGGAACCACAGGAACAATGAAATGCAGAAAAGGAGATGGTGTAATGAAAAGTACTAACTCCGTGCTTGATTTTCTAGTACTGACTTGAGTAAAAGTTATTTTCTGTACTTGGCAGATGCTATAGTAAGTTCTATTTGTTTTTTCCTTTAAAGTTTAGAAAACCTTTCACTACAAATCTGTCTGAAAAAGATGTTTGAAAATAGAATTATGTCAAAAAGATCATACAAATAGCTATTTTTTTCCCCTCACTTTACTCAGGAGAAAAAAATTAAACATATAAATACACATTTTCTATCTCTGCCTCTCTTTCTTGATCACTCCCCTCCCACTTCAAATGATATATGTGGAGATAATTTATGGTTGAAATATTTCCCAATATGGGACAAATAATTACAGCTTTTGTGTTCATTGGAGAAATATGTTCATTTTACTCTCTGCCTGGAATAAAAGAATATTGTTGCTTCTTAATCAAGATGGGTCAGATTTGGGCCAATTCGTGTTGGTGTAATCCTAGATACATCTGGTTTGATGAAAGACCTACCTTTTAGCCCTGCTGAGAGGTAGCATTGCCTACTGGAATGCCAGCTTGAAGTCTTACCACAGTATCAGATTCAGGGTATATTCTATATACAGAATCAGGGCTTACATAACAATCAATTTTACAGCTTTTTGGCTGTCTGTCATATTGTCCTTAGCTATTTAAATGCTCCTAAAATGTATTTGACAACAAATCAAAAATAAATGAAGCTTTCAGTCTGACACCGGATACACAAATCTCTACATTGTATTGGGTTTACTTGGCAAGATTTTGGTAATGGGGGGCTTCAGTGATGGCCTCTGTGAGTAGAGTCCAGGAGCTGCCCCATGTTAGGTAAGAGCCAGTTCCAGTTGGCTCCAAAGGGACCCACTGCTGGCCAGAGACTGGCCAATAAGCATTGTTTCTGCTCCTGTGAGAGCAGATCTAAGAAAGGGGAAAAAATGCTATGTAACAGCAGCTGGGAGAGCAAGTAGTGAGAACCAGCCCTGCAGCCCCAAGGTGAGTGCAGAAGGAGGGCAGGAGGTGCTCCAGGCACGCAGTAGCAGTTCCCCTGCGGCCTGTGGAGAGGCCCCTGGTGGAGCAGGCTGTCCCCCTGCACCCACGGGTCCCACACGGAGCAGATCTCCACGCTGCAGCCCGTGGAGGAGCCCCCGGTGGAGCAGGTGGATGTGGCCTGGAGGAGGCTGCGGCCCATGGAGAGCCCCCGCAGGAGCAGGCCCCGGGCCGGAGCTGCAGCCCGTGGAGAGGAGCCCACGCAGGAGCAGGGGGTCTGGGGGGAGCTGCCGCCCGTGGGGGACCCGTGCTGCAGCAGTTTGCTCCTGGGGGATGGATGGACCCCGTGGTACGGAGCCGTGTGGGAGCAGTTCTTGAAGAGCTGCTGCCTGTGGGCAGCCCCCGCAGGCTCAGTTTGGGAAGGACGGCATCCCGTGGGAGGGACCCCATGTGAAGCAGGGGCAGAGAGGTGATAAGACAGCCTTCTGGAGTATCAACCATTCATTTCGTTTCTATGTCACTACTAGTTACTGGCCTCCCAAGAGATGTCCTGTGTCTGATCCCCACTCTCTTAGCATGCTTGTTCAACCAAGTTGCAACCCACTTAATGGTAAATCAAGGTGAAAAAAAATAAAGAAAAAACACACATCAAAACACCATCCCAACCCAACAGTATTTGTAATATGTGGGGCAAAGTGCTACAGGCCCTGTTGGGGCAGATGGCCCATGGTGACATCACTGAGCGATGGGCTGTGACCTCGCAGCCCTCGCTGCTTATCTTGGGGCGCCAGCAGAGGCCACGTCAGCCTAGCTCGTGGCTTGACTCCTGCTGAGCGTGTGTGCGAGGCTTGGAGCACCGAGCGAGGATTTGGTAGAGCCGTGCTGTGGGGCCACCGGCAGCTGTTTCAGTGCCTGTCCCCACAGTCATTGCCTGTGTTTCCCCGGCCCTGCCTGTCTCAGGCAGCTGGGGCCCCGCGGGACGCGCTCGCAGCAGCACAGGTGAGCTGTGTGGGGACACGTGCCCTGGGGCAGCCCACAGGGGGCACGGGAAGGCCAGACATGGGTTTGGGGGGGTTCCTGCAGAAGTGCCAGGGGGGCATTGCCTCTGCTCACCCTGGCACAATGAGTGACCTTGGCCTCTCTCTCTTGTGCAGATTCAGACATCCTTTGGCAGCTGCAGCGCCAGGGTAGGGGAGCAGCTTCTTCAACTCAGCTCTCCCCAGCCCACTGTAGAGCCCGGTGGCCATGGATGTGTCATCGGACTGGACCTGCCCAGCCTGTGGGGAAGGTCAGGACGATGTCGCCTACATGACCCCCTGTCTCCACCGGCTGTGCTATGGCTGTGCCCTGCGGTGGGCAATGGAGAATCCATCGTGCCCCTTCTGCAGGGAGACAATCAAGACCATCAAGTACTCGGTGAGGTCAGACGACGATTACCTGGAGTGTGCTGTCCCAGAGCCTGCAGAGCACTTGGCTGAGGACCAGCAGGAGGAGCAGGAGGCTGTGGAGCCAGTGCCCAGGGCTCCTGACCTCAGCTTCCCACCCGAGGTCTGGGCAGCCTTCTTCCGCGAGCACCCAGAAAACGTCGAGCCCCTGCTTGCGTGGCTGCAGCAGGAGCTGGAGACCATCTCTGGCTCCGAGTGGTGGGAGGTGGCTGCGGGCCTGAGCACGGTGATCGGCTACCTGTGCGTCTACGGTCTCGACGAGGAGGGCTTGGTGCGGGCGCTGCAGCCTTGCCTCAAAAACCAGACGCTGCCTTTCGTGGTGCGGCTCATCACTGCCGCTGTGGAGCTGTGCAGCACAGAGATCCGCCGGCAGCGTGACCGCCAGGACGCCCACGCTGCAGGGAGCCAGGAGGACAGCCCCGCAGCTGCCCACAGCCACGCCACCTCTCCAGGGGAGACTCGTGCCCCTGCCACCACAGAAGAGGAGGAGGCACCTGAGGAGCCAGGGCAGGCGGCAGCAGGTCCCTCTGCCCAGGGCAGGGACTGCTTGCCTGGGGGGCGCCGGCGCGCCCCGAAGAGGAAGGCCAGCAGCAGCCTCCAGGACTCTCCCCAGCCCCGCAAGAGGCCGCCCCGACGGCGGCACTAGGCGGGCACCCCACACCTGGCAGCATAATTTATGAAAATAAAGAAATGTTACTGAAAGAGTCTCTCTATTACTGACAGTGCAGACAGTGCTGCTGTCCATACCCATGTTGGTTTCACAGAATGACAGAATCACAGAATTGTAGGGGTGGAAGGGACCTCGAGAGGTCATCAGGTCCAACCCCTCTGCCAAAGCAGGTTCCCTAGAGCAAGTTCACAGAATCACAGAATCACAGAATCATCTAGGTTGGAAGAGACCTCCAAGATCTCCTAGTCCAACCTCTGACCTAACACTAACGAGTCCTCCACTAAACCATATCACTAAGCTCTACATTTAAACGTCTCTTAAAGACCTCCAGGGATGGTAACTCAACCACTTCCCTGGGCAGCCTATTCCAATGCCTAACAACCCTTTCAGTAAAGAAGTTCTTCCAAATATCCAACCTAAACCTCCCCTGGTGCAACTTTAGCCTATTCCCCCTCGTCCTGTCACCAGGCACGTGGGAGAATATACCAATCCCCACCTCACTATAGCCTCCTTTAAGGTATCTGTAGAGTGCGATAAGGTCACCCCTGAGCCTCCTCTTTTCCAGACTGAACAATCCCAGCTCCCTCAGCCGTTCCTTGTAAGACTTGTTCTCCAGACCCCTCACCAGCTTCGTTGCCCTTCTCTGGACTCTCTCGAGCACCTCCATGTCCTTCTTGTAGCGAGGGGCCCAAAACTGAACACAGTACTCGAGGTGCGGCCTCACCAGAGCCGAGTACAGGGGGACAATCACTTCCCTAGCCCTGCTGGCCACACTGTTTCTTATGCAAGCCAGGATGCTCTTGGCCTTCTTGGCCACCTGAGCACACTGCTGGCTCATATTCAGCCGACTGTCAACCAATACTCCCAGGTCCTTCTCTGCCAGGCAGCTTTCCAACCACTCATCTCCCAGCTTGTAGCGCTGCTTGGGGTTGTTGTGCCCCAGGTGCAGGACCCGGCACTTGGCCTTGTTGAACTTCATACAGTTGGCCTAAGACCATCGCTCCAGCCTACCCAGATCCTCCTGCGGAGCCTTCCTACCCTCAAGCAGTTCAACACACGCACCTAACTTGGTGTCGTCTGCAAACTTACTGAGGGTGCACTCGATCCCCTCATCCAGATCATCGATAAAGATATTAAGGAGAACTGGCCCTAGTACTGAGCCCTGGGGGACTCCACTAGTGACCGGCCTCCAACTGGATTTGGCTCCTTTCACCACGACACTTTGGGCCTGGCTACCCAGCCAGTTTCTAACCCAACAAAGCGTACGCCAGTCCAAACCAAGAGCAGCCAGTTTCTTGAGGAGAATGCTGTGGGAAATGGTGTCAAAAGCCTTACTGAAGTCAAGGTAGACTACATCCACAGCCTTTCCCTCATCCACCAAGTGCATCACTTTGTCATAGAAGGAGATCAGGTTAGTCAAGCAGGACCTGCCTTTCATAAACCCATGCTGACTGAGCCTGATTTCCTGGTTGCTCTGCAAGTGCCACCTAATGACACGCAAGATAATCTGCTCCGTGAGCTTTCCTAGCACTGAGGTCAAACTACCAGGCCTATAGTTTCCCGGGTCTACCTTCCAGCCCTTCTTGTAGATGGGCATCACGTTTGCTAGCCGCCAGTCAACTGGGACCTCCCCTGATAGCCAGGACTGCTGATAAATGACGGAAAGTGGCTTGGCCAGCTCTTCCACCAGTTCTCGCAGTACCCTCAGGTGGATCCTGGCTGGCCCCATCGACTTGCGTACATCTAAGTGCTGTAGCAGGTCGCCAACCATTTCCTCGTGGATTGTGAGGGCCACAATCTGTTCCCCATTCCCTTCCACCAGCTCAGGGTACTGGCTATCCAGATAACAACTAGTCTTGCGGTAAAGACTGAGGCAAAGAAGGCATTAAGCACCTCAGCCTTTTCCTCATCGCTCGTCACTAAGTTTCCCCCCGCATCCAGTAAAGGATGGAGATTCCCCTTAGTCCTCCTTTTCGTGTTAATGTATTTTTAAAAACATTTCCTGTTATCTTTAACAGCAGTAGCCAGATTGAGCTCCAGATGAGCTTTGGCCTTTCTAATTTTTTCCCTACACAGCCTTACAACATCCTTATAATCCTTCTGAGTGGCCTGCCCTCTTTTCCAAAGATCATAAACCCTCTTGTTTTTTTACTAAGCTCTAGCCACAACTCTCTATTCAACCAGGCTGGTCTTCTTCCATGCTGGCTCGTCTTTGGGCACATGGGGACAGACTGCTCCTAAGCCTTTAAGATTTCCTTCTTGACGAGTGCCCAGCCTTCCTGGACTCCTCTGCCCTTCAGGCCTGCCTCCCAAGGGACTCTGCCAACCAGTGTCCTGAACAGCTCAAAGTCTGCCCTCCGGAAGTCCAAGACAGCAGTTTTACTGGTCCCCCTCCTGACTTCGCCAAGAATAGAGAACTCGACCATTTCGTGGTCACTCTGCCCAAGACAGCTCCCGACCACCACATCTCCCACCAGTCCTTCTCTGTTTGTGAACAGAAGGTCCAGCTGGGCACTTCCCCTGGTAGGCTCACTAATCAGCTGCGTCAGGAAGCTATCTTCCATGCTCTCCAGAAACCTCCTAGACTGCTTCCTCTGCGCTGTATTGCATGTCCAGGATATGTCTGGGAAGTTGAAGTCCCCAACGAGGACAAGAGCCGATGATTTCACAACTTTTGCCAGCTGCCTGTAGAATTCCTCATCCGTCTCCTCATCCTGGTTTGGTGGTCTGTAACAGACCCCCACCAGGATGCTTGCCTTGTTGGCCTTCCCGCCGATCCTAACCCACAGGGACTCAACCTTATCATTCCCAGTCTTAGCCTCAAGTTCTACAACATCAAAATACTCTCTAATATAGAGAGCCACACCGCCACCCCTTTTGTGCTGCCTGTCCTTTCTGAAGAGCCTATAGCCAGTCATTGCAGAACTCTGGTCATGGGAGTGGTCCCACCACGTTTCAGTGATGGCAACCACGTCATAGCTAGCCTGCTGAACAATGGCTTCCAGCTCTTCCTGTTTGTTGCCCATGCTGCGTGCATTAGTGTAGATGCAGTTCAGCTGGGCCATTGCCTGCTCCCCAGACCCTGACACTGCTCCCCCTGGCACACCTCTAACAAGCCTTATGCCCTCCCCGTCCCCCTTCCTACCTAGTTTAAAGCCCTCTCAATGAGCCCTGCCAGCTCCTGTGCTAGTGTCTGTTTTCCCCTTAGAGACAGGTGGGACCCATCTGCAGTTAGCAGGCTGGGTGCCGAGTAAAGCACCCCGTGGTCAAAAAAAAAAAAAAAAATTTCTGCATTGGCACCAGCCTCTGAGCCACCCGTTTATCAGGTGGGCTTTCTGGGTCCTCTCTGTACCCCTCCCTGCCACTGTAGGGATGGAGGAAAGCATGTAGGCATCCAGACGGGCCTTGAGTATCTCCATAGAAGGAGACTCCACAACCTCCCTGGGCAGCCTGCTCCAGCGCTCCGTCACCTTCACCATGGCGAAGTTCTTTCTCATGTTGGTGCAGAACTTCCTGTGCTCCATTTTGTGGCCATTGCCCCTTGTCCTGTCCCCACAAACCACTGAAAAGAGGTTGGCCATATCCCGTTGTCTCCCACACTTTGTGTATTTATAAACATTGATAAGATTCCCCCTCAGTCTTCTTTCCTCAAGGCTGAACAGACCCAGATCTCTCAGCCTTTCCTCACAGAGGAGACTCTCCAGGCTTCCTGTCATCTTTGTGGCCCTCTGCTGGACTCTTTCCAGGAGATCCCTGTCTTTTTTTGTAGCGGGGAGCCCAGAACTGGACACAGTACTCCAGGCGAGGCCTGACCAGGGCAGAATAGAGAGGGAGGATCACCTCCCTTGACCTCTAGGATGTGGCCTGGAGGAGGCTGCAGCCCACGGAGAGCCCCCGCAGGAGCAGGCCCTGGGCCGGAGCTGCAGCCCGTGGAGAGGAGCCCACGCAGGAGCAGGGGTTCTGGGTGTACTGTCATTAGATGCATATGGATTCTGAAAAAAGTCATTCAGAAACATTGCTCCTCAACTTCTACGCTACAAGCTTATTTGGAAGAGCTTTCCTTGCTGACAGGAACATCCACAGTCACTTCCATGACATTAAGAGGAGCAGGATTTTAAGTGTGGTGGCTCTGGCCACATGAGCTAGGTCCCAGGCCCACCAGAGGCAATGAAGGAGAATTTGTGGGGTCACGGGAGCCATTCAAGACCACTTGATTGAAGAGGTGATATTGGTAGCAGACTGCTGCCTAGTACAAGGAATGGAAGACACTTATCGGCAAGATCTCATTTGTCATTTAGGGAGGTCTCTGCTTGCACGGGGCTCACATTCAGGATGTTGAGGCTACCAATGCTTATCCCGCCCTCCAGCTACTACTTGCAGGTGCTTTTCCATGGAGGCACCAACAATACTATCAGGACTAATGTGGGAAGTATCAAAGGTGACTGCAGGATTCTACAGGCAGCAGTCAAGTTTATGGGTGCCTGCATTGCGGTCTTCCTCATCCTAATGGTAGGGGGAAAGGGCCTGAGGAGGGCTCAGTAGATTCTCCAGGTTAACAGCTTTTTGTGCAGCAAGTGTTGATAGCACACCTGTGATTTCTGTGACCATGGAAGTCTCTTAGAAGGTCTATAGGCTCTTGGAAGAAAAAAAAATCCATTTGAGCAAAGGAGGTCAACATATCTTTCTGAGCACTGCCAGCCTGTCAAGGGAGGTCATCCTTCCTCTCTCCTCAGCACTGGTGAGGCTGCATGCGGAGCACAGGGTCCACTTCCAGGCACCCCGCATTCAACAGATTCTGGACGTGCTGCAATGATTCCAGCACAGGCTGAGAGAGCCTAATCTGAAATGCACCTGAGGAAAACACTGCAACTCACAGATACTCAGCTCCCAGGTAGCAGCAGGGTGCCAGCCCAGGGCAAAAAAGAGCAACCTCCTCTTCTCCCTGCAGGGCTAATGACGGGACATTAGCTCTATATTTAGCCATTCTCAGAACTCCTTGAGCACACCAATGGTACAGACCAATGAGGTGGTGAACAAAAGGATAAGGAATATTGTATAGGCACAACTCACTTTTATTTGCAGCTGGGAGCTGGCCTGGTTAGGGAAGTCTTCTCAACACTCTCATGACAGGCATATCCAGTTACCTGATAGAAGAATATATCCATATATGTTGGGGTGTCCGCTTGGTTTTGGGTTGGTTGCTTCACTGCAAGCCTTGCTTCACAAATCTCCATGGAACTTCCTTTGGAAGGTGGCTGCAGAACATGCTCTCTAGAGAGCCTGGGAAACCTGATGGCCTTCATGGATCTCTTCTCTGGCCCTAGGAAAAGCCAATATACAGAGGGCATGAGAGTAATCTCTGCCCATCATTGAGCCTTGCTTCTGCCTGAGCTCCAGCTGAGCAAGCTGTGAGAAGCTATGCAGGAGAAGGTGATCTAGTGGAACCCGCCCCAGTGCAGAGGTCAAGCATCTGGACCCATGGGAAAGAACAGCCAGGAGCTGAAAGGCCTTTAAGTGGTCCCCAAGGCAGAGGCAGGTGGTCCAGCCACAGTGAGGCAGGCTCTCCAGCTGGGCCATGTGGTGAAGGGGCTCTGTTCCCCAATGACCCTTCCTCCCACCAACAAAAGCACAGTGATGAGTATTGCACGGGTATAACTCGGGTTTATTTGCAGGTGAGAGCTGGCCTGGTTGAAGAGGCTTCTCAACACCCCGTGCAAGGCATCTCCAGTTCCCTCCCTGATGTGTCCACATATGTTGGGGCATCTGCTTGGTTTGGCATGGTTCCTTCACTGCAACTTTTGCAGTGTTCTCTGAAGAGCTTGGGAAATAAAAGAGCTTGCATGGAAGTTTCCTCAGGCCCTGGGAAAAGCCAAGAAAAAGGAGGCATGAGAAAAAGGTGCCAGAGATATGGAGAGTTATGCCCTCGCTCTGATGCTCTCCAGCTACAGGCAGCCAGGAGGATACAGTCACTTCAGCTGCAGGCCTTGACACGTTCTCAGGTGTTCCATGCACTGTTTTCAAGCTGGCCATCTGCCCCAGGGAAAGGATTTGAAATGACCAAGCTCTTGCACCGGGTTTCCCTGGCTCCTCTAGAAACACCAGTTTTGAAACCCTCCCAGGACGTTTTCCCACCTCACAACCTGCCCTGATGTGCTCATAAGTCATAACAAAGCAGAGTCTTTGTTAAAAATATATATTTTTATTATTATTATTATTATTATTATTATTATTATTATTATTATTATTTACTTTCCACAAATATGGGAGCCTGCCTGAAGGTCTACAGGTGTTTAGAAGAGAGAGGATCCATTTGAGTAGAGGAGATCAAAGTAACTTTGCTAAAAGGCTGTCCAGGCTGGCAGGGAGTGCTTGCAACTAGAAAAGTAGAGGGGAAGGAGGGGCTGGGAAAGGAGGCGGTGGTGAGCTAGGAAAGGGTCCTGACAACCGGCTACCAATCCTGTCTTCAAAAAGGGCAAGAAGGAAGATGTGGAGAACTATAGGCAGGTCAGCCTCCCTTAGTCCCTGGAAAGGTACTGGAGAAAAATCCTCCTGCAGAGCATTTCCAAACAAAGGGAGGACCAGAAAGTGCTCAGGAGTAGTTAGCCTGGATTTCTGAAGGGAAAATGCAAAGCTGTTTCCTGAGGGCTGGTCTTGATAGTAAAGACTGAAGCAAAAAAGGCATTCAGCAGCTCTGTCTATTCCATGTCCTTTCTCACCAGGGCACCCACCCCGTTCAGCAGCAGACTGACATTTTCCCCAGTCTTCCTTTTTCTACTATGTATTTGAAGAAGCCCTTGTTGTCCTTGACATCTGTGGTGGTTTTACTTGGGTGGGCAGCTGAGTTCCACCAAGGCCGCTCTCTCACTCCCCCTCCTCAAAGAGGAAAGGGGGAGAAAATACTACACAAAGAGCTCAAGGTTTGAGATAAGGACAGGGAGATCACTCAACAATTATCATAACGGGCAAAACAGACTCAGAGTAGGGAGATAATAAGATTTATTGCCTATTACTAATAAGCTAGAGAAATGAGAAACAAAGGAAAGAAACCAAAAACACCTTCGCCCAATCCACCCTCTTCCACCGCCTCCCCCCAAGCAGCACAAGGGAAGGAGGGTATGGGGTTGTGGTCAGTCTACAGCACTTTGTCTCCACTGCTCCTTCACAGTCACTCTCTGCCCCTGATCCACGTGGGGTCCCTCCCATGGGATGCCGTCCTTCCCAAACTGAGCCTGCGGGGGCTGCCCACAGGCAGCAGCTCTTCAAGAACTGCTCCCACATGGCTCTGTACCACGGGGTCCATCAGGGGCAGCCCACGGGCCTCACATGGAGCAAATCTCCACACTGCAGACCGTGGAGCAGGTGGATGTGGCCTGGAGGAGGCTGCGTCCCATGGAGAGCCCCCGCAGGAGCAGGCCCCGGGCCGGAGCTGCAGCCCGTGGAGAGGAGCCCACGCAGGAGCAGGGGGTCTGGGGGGAGCTGCCGCCCGTGGGGGACCCGTGCTGGAGCAGTTTGCTCCTGGGGGATGGATGGACCCCGTGGTACGGAGCCGTGTGGGAGCAGTTCCTGAAGAGCTGCTGCCTGTGGGCAGCCCCCGCAGGATCAGTTTAGATCACTAAATTACAGTGATCTCCCTATGCTGAGCCTGTTTTGCCCGTGACAATTATTGTTGAGTGATCTCTGCCCTTGTCTCAGTCCTTGGGCCCTTTTCATCATATTTTCTCCCCCTTTCCCTTTGAGGAGGGGGAATGAGAGAGTGGTTGTGGTGGAGCTCAGTTACTCAGCTGGGTAAGACCACAACAGTGTTATACTCCTGACTGCTGTACCTGGAACCATCAGGATTCAGATATAAAGATTTGTTCTTATTGAATGATTAAACTGAAACATTGGAGACATTTCTCACTTTGATTTTCCATAGTTTTCTTTGTGGCCATGTATTATTTCTCTGTGCTGTAGTAACAATACTGTCCTTTTGCTGAAAACACCATTATTCTGTTGTTTTAAAATACAGACAAGCATGGGGCTAAAGCACTCACCCTGGTTCCTGAACATGCTTCTTTGTTCTGCCAAAATTGCTATCCTCCTGCAAGTGAGTTGTGCTAGAGGAAAAGTGACAGGCCCATTCAAGTGCCCAGCCATCTCAAACATTAGAAATTCTTATTGTCTATGACCTATGAGGTCATAGACAAGGTTACTGCGCCTCTTCCAAGTGGAAGCAGTGTCTGTTGCCTGAGCCACTCTAGCAAGGACTAAAATTCATGGTGAAATATTTCGGAGGGTACTGTGGCATTAAACTGGGTTTAAAGGAAGAACTTTAAGTAGTAATTACATCTTGTTCTGACTACTACATCTTACCTAGGGTAGTTCAGAAACCATTTTAGAATACTACTCCTGGTCCTCAAATGGTATGGACTTTCTGCCACACATTATTTTATTATTTTAAAATATAAAATATAAATATAAAATATAAAATATACCTAAAGAAGGTAAGGGTGCAGTTGCAGAAATTAGAAATTGTGGAAAAGACCTGTTGCAGATGAAGACAAAATAACTCTCCACTCAGTGCCATTATTTATTTTTAAGTGCATTTTATTGTGAGTATAGAACACACATTAGTTTTGAGTTATTTTTTAAAAAACAAAAATGCGATATATGGGACCTATGCTGAAAGCCCTGGGCCTATTTCATCTCCAGAAGAGAGACAACATCCAGAGATGAAGACAGAAACAAACTCTGTTCCAGACCACAGTCTTTTAAAGCTGCCCATATCTGTGTCCCTGGGGAGGATGGAGACTTGCCAGAGACAGCTACGTGCAGATGCTTTTTAGATTTCTTCTGCACCATGGTGGCAGGTTTCCTTTCAGGGAAAGGCTGTGTGTGCTTGACAACTGGTTCCATCAGCCTGGAAGTACATAGCCGTGTGTAAAAAAACCCAACAGCAGTCATATTTTGGTTTTGTTCCCTTCAATCTGAGAATGTTCTTTCAGTTTCAACTTTAAGTTCTTCCTTTCTGAGACCTTTCCATTAAACTCTGTTGATTTTAAGATGAGCTATACTGTTTTTTCTGTTAGCAAGCAACAAGATCTGATATTCATCATCAAAGTGAGTGGCTGTGAGTCCTGGTGCTTATGTGGCACACAAACTTTAGGGAGTTTATTTGAGGAGAAAGCTCATAATTTGATAACAGGCAGTGACACCCATCATGGAAAAGGGAAGCATAACAACACATGAGACAACATAAGCCTACAAAAACAAGTAGCAGCCAGCCCTAAGTGGGACTTAGACCACAATTATTTCTGGATGGCAAAACACGTGATCCCCAAGTGCTCAGAGATGCCTTCACCACTGTCTTTTTCCTGAGCTTATGCTCAGTATTTTAGCTAAATTGAAGAGAAAAAAAAAAAAAAAAGTGTAATTCTTCTTGGGGTATGTTAGTGTATGAAGATAGATGGGTGAGAAAGAGCACAATCCATTTCCACTAAACTTCTGTTGTGTCTGGGAACAAATACAGACTTTGAAGATGACTGGTAAAACATTGCACTTGAGTAAGAGAACACCATAGAATCAAATGCCTGAAGTGCACCCAGTGCTCCCTGGACTGTGATGTGCTTTTGTTAAACTGTTATGCAGAGTTACTGTCACTGAGTTACACAGAGTTACTGTCACTGTCAGAGCCAAGAAATCATTTAGGAATCAGACAAATTTATGGGAGTTAACCTATCATATATATATATATATAACGTGTTTTTTGTTTGTTTTTTGTTTGTTTATTTTAATCAAACAGCACAACAAATGTTGGAAAATACAATTAAACATATAAGTGTATCAATTTTAGGTAAACAAGAATGCAAAGCAAAAGCTGTGTTTATGCTAGAAAAACATGTTGATCAAGTCCAGGGAGAAAGATGTGAGACTGCTATTGAGAAAAGAGAATAAAACATCTTAGCATGATAAAGCAGTATACTTTGGTTGATGGGCTACTATGGTTTACAAATGCTCAGTCTTCTGCAACTTTGTCAATTTGATTTTAGTTATGAACAGAGTGGAGAGAAATAACCATTCTTAAATAAATGGAGAAAAGGAAAAGTGTATGTTTAGTTGACTTGATGTTTTAGTAGTAAATCTTTGTCAAACTATGAAAGAACAAGGACAATTTCATTAAACCTTCTAAAGGTGCTAGGAAAAAAACAGGTGAACTTTGGAGCAAAGTTGTCTTCCTGTTATCTGAAATGAATACATCAATTTTCAACCTAAGTTCAAACTCGAAATCACTGACCGCCTGTATAGTTTAATTTATTTAAAATTGTTCAATCTATTAACATAGAATTGAAACCTTGAATTGAAAACAATTATTTTAAATTTCTATTTAGACTAAAGTTTTCTGGTTTGTTTGTAACTGAATAGTTTGTATATATAGAAGGATTATCAATATTGTTCAACTCAATTATTTTATCTGTTACAGTAATACATCTCCCCTTGAACATTGTCTCTTTGGAAAGCTTTGTTTTTAAATTATTACATGAAAAACCCTGTGTTTCACTGCAAATCCAGCATGGAAATGCATGTCTGTGTATGTTTTCAGTGCAGAACTACATCTAAAACCAGTGTGTTTTAAAGTGCTTTATGGAGTATTTACACCAGAAAATCAGATTTCCAAACACCTCTTCTTCCAAACTCTGAAAACTAAATGGTAAACACCAACAACATGGTTCTAATATTATCTTATTTATAATCTAAACTTAAAACACTTTGTATGCATAGTCTCATTAACATGTTTACAACAAAATAACATTTTCCTTTAGAACAGAATTCACCACTAAATGCAATACAAATATTATTACTCATCTGATGCCTCTTCAGGGAAAGAATAAAATATCTCCATTACAAAATATATTAGTTCCATTTTACTTATCTGAAAATTATTACTTTGTTTTGCAATATTTATAATAACAGAAGCTTGGTTTAGTGATCAATTACTCATTTATTTGGAATTTACATTGTTTCAAATGATTGCTTCACATGTGGTATATTCTTGATTTTCTAAATATTTCCTCTTTGTTTCTTTCTACCTAACTAATTTTTGTTGTTCTTTTCATTGTTATGGGAAAGCTCATGCCCACAGTGTTTTGGACTTGCTAAGTCAGATCAGCATATTAAGCTGTTGCAGTCTTATAATTTTTATTGTTTTCTGTTTACTGTAAAATACCTTCCTACACATGTTCCCTAGACAAGTCTAAATGCTAGATTTAAAACAACAAGAAGATCGGGAAAAAAAATATATATATCTGCAGGAACTTGTACCTCCTAAAGACTGTTTACAAAAAATAATAAGAAAGCATCTATACAGTTAGTCCCTGTATAGTGTGAACAGTTTTTCCTGTATATTAAAAAAGACATATAATTTTCTGTCTTGCTAAAGGGTGAACAATTGTTGCAGATTTTGTGTTCAAATTTTTCCTCAGGACCCCTTTCCTCATTTTTACTGTAAAAAAAGACAGTTCCATCAGCAAAGCGTTTGGCACTGATCTGAAGTAAAAGTTGGGTTTCACAGTTTGGGGAGAACTGGTGGTCCAAGGATACATTTTACACTCTTATGAACTTCCCTCCCATCAGTATCTACAATGACAATGAAGAAACTTTAAGGAAGGTGGATCGAAAGACAGGCAGTTAGGCTATTGCTCATATTTCAGGGTTATGCCCTCATGCTGTCAGCAGGACTGTTGACAGATCCTGTGGTGGAGTAGCTCCTTCTCCAGGTCAGCTACAGTTCAAGATTAACTAATGTTACATTATTCCTCTATTGTCAGTGGGCAACAGGCATAATGTGTGAGTACAAACTGGCACTCCGTCATCACTTTTCAAATTGTTATGGCCTGGATCATAGCCCAGTATGGGAAGTACTAGAGCTGTACATTTTGGAAGACAATACAATGGCACAGTTGATGGAAAATACTCAAATTGTCTTATCCAAGTCGTAGCCAGGATGGAAGAGTACTAACAGTCAATTGTCTTATGGTCCTCCAAATATTAGTCCTAAGTGAAGAGCCCCTTGAGCTCTCCAGGATTGCAGTGGGCTGTGACCTTTGACTTCCCTCTGAGCTGGGATGTCTCCCAGGACAGACTCCTTGAGATTCAAAGATCATTCATTGAATGTGCCGACAAACGAGAAAGGTGAGTAATTCACCAAAAAGGGGAAGGTCCTTAAGACACATAATTAGTTTAAGACCACCCTCCCCCCAAAGCCTGCAGCAGCTTTCATGAGAATCTTGCCATTCTGGAATCTTTCACTGAGTCACTGTCTCAGTTATAGCAAACACCTCTGAATCATTATGTTAAATTGGCTGTTCATTAAGTGCTGTTAAATATCACACAATTTAATCTTGTGATTTACCATAAGGTATTAACAAATCCAAATTGCTGCTAAATCAAAGCTGTGTAAAAACTAGCTTGTGACAGATCTGCACCTGACTGAGTAATGAGTGAGCAAGAGCAGATGAGGCTGAAGACAACAAAACACCAAGAAGCCCTGCACGTGCTCCTTCACAGCAACCTGCAATGGCTTTACCATCTCCAGGGTGGTGGTCTTCCTCCCCACCTTAAGACATTAAGTGCTAGATGATGTCCTCATCCTGTGGTGTGCGTGTTACCTGTTTTGTGCCTCCTGATCACTTCGGGGTCTTCAGCCTGTGCAAGGTCAGGAAGGCTCTCTGTTCCCAAGTTAAGTGAGTACAATACACTTCCATTTAAACTACAAAGTTTCAGCTTGATGTTAACCATAGTCAAAACATGGAACTTATATTATATACATTAAAACATCACCAAACATGACACTGTTGAGATGTTATATATAACCTTCTCTGTCAGATTCATAGCTGAGTTATGACAGTAGTGAAACTGAGAACCTGACTAAATTTCACCCGTTTAAGAGAAATCTGAGCATCAACACACTTATGCAGTGCTCCAGGTAAAACAGTTCAAGACGTGGACTAGGAGAATTTGGTGTAAATGATGTGAAGCTCAGGAAGCCTCAGTTATTAGGACTAGAAAAACTGATATACAGAAGGGCTAGATGAGATTCAGAGAGAGGAGAATCAGTTGCATTACAATTTTTGTGGGTCTGACAGTCTGCTGATATATCAGAGTTCTTTTGTGCATGCAAATTAATTATCCATATAACCTACAAGCTATCAGATGCCAAATCATAAGATGCTGCACTGTACGTTTTAGTTCAAGAAATGGGTATATGTCATTAGCAGTCTGGATTATAATATATATATACATATGTATTTCCTGAAACAAAGTTATCAGGGGAAATAGCTTGGAGTCTGGGTATGTGCAGCAAATGTGTTTCTCTTTTTGTTGTGCTGATCATACTTCTTTTGTTTCTTCATGATATTTCACAAACACTTCAGCACTTAACAAAGACTTTTTTGTTTGTCAATAAAGACATTAAGAACATTGAAGTAATTATCCATCTGCCTCTTCCCTTTTATCCACCTCCAGTCTCTTCATAAATTCTTGCAGATGAAAACCCAAGCAAAGATCATCTGTCCACACTGCAACATACAGCCCCAGACAGTATCAGATGTGGGACCAGTTCCTCCGATGGCAGGAAACTTCTTTCTGGGGGTGACCCAAAGCTGAGATACCACATCCAACAGGATTTCTTCTCTGTAAAAATACTTTATTTCCAGCCTAGGATAAAAACAGTCTCTTTTTTCTCAAAGAAGTCTTCATATTCAGACCTGCAAGTGTCATAGGTAAGAGGTGCATAATCATTTTGTGGAGCTGAGGTCTCTTTGGCTTGATTTACTGTCTGGAGGAATCCATGAGTTATTCCTGGTCTTTAGAGGGATTCAGGGTGATAGGAGTCTTTTTTCATGCTGTTTGGGCTACTTACCACTTTTTAATATAATAACCTTTCAAATTCCAATGGGTCTTTCTTTTAAGTCTTTCTACTGTCTTGGTATTGTGGGTTAACCTTGGCTGGCTGCCTGGTGCCCACCAAGCTGCTCTTTCATTCCCTCTTCTCAGCAGACCAGACGGATAAAATGGGATGAAAAAGCTCATGCAACAAGGTAAGGTCAGGGAGATCATTCACAAATTGCTATCAGAGGCAAACAGACTCAACTTGGGAATACAGAACTTCTTGAAATGCTCCGACATCAGTTCTTCCCATGGGTTGCAGTTCTTCATGAACTGTTGCAGCATGGGTCTTCTCTATGGGGTTCAGTCACAGAATAAAAAAATTGTAGAATCATTTAGGTTGGAAAAGACCTGTGAGATCACCTAGTCCCACCTTTAACCTAGCACTTCCAAGTCCACCGTAAAACCATGTCACTAAGCTCAACATCTACATGTGTTTCAAAGACCTCCAGAGATGCTGACTTGCCATGGGCAGCCTGTTACAAGAATTCACAACCCTTTCAGTGAAGAAATTTTTCCTAATAAACAACCTAAACTTCTCCTGACACATCTTAAAGCCATTTTCTCTTTTCTTATCACTTGGTGCTTGGAAGGTGAGACCAAACCCCACTTTACTTAGCCTCCTTTTCTAGAGTGTAGTAAGGTCTCCCCTGAGTCTCCTTTTTTCTGTGCTAAACAACCCGAGTTCCTTCAGCTGCTCCTCACACGACTTGTTCTCTAGACCCTTCACCAGCTTTGTTGCCCTTCTTTAGACATGCTCCAGTACCTTGATATCCTTCTTGTAATGAGGATCCCGAAGCCAAACACAGTATTTGAGGTGTGGCCTCACTAGAGCTGAGTACAGAGGGACAATCACTTCCCCGGTCTTTCTAGCCATGCTATTTCTGATACAAGCCAGGATGCTCTGTCTTGGCACCCTGAGCACACTGCTGGCTCATATTCAGATGGCTATCAGCCAATACATGCAGGTGTCTTTCTGCTGGTCAGCTTTCCACCCACTCTTCCCCCAGCCTGTGGTGTTACATGGCGTTTTTGTGCCTAACCTGGCACTTAGCCTTACTAAACTTCTTACAGTTCTCCTTGGTCCACCAGTGCAGCCTACCCAGATCACCCTGCAGAGTCCTACTGCCCTTGAGCAGATCAACGCTCAGGCCTAACTTGGTGTCTTCTGCAAACTTATTGAGGGTGCACTTGATCCCCTCATCCAGGTCATTGAGGAAGATATTGAAGAGAACTGGCCCTTATCCTGAGCCCTGGGGGACACCAGTAGTGACCAGCCTCCAGCTGGATTTAACTCCATTCACCACGACTCTGGGTCTGGCTACCCACCCAGTTTTTAACCCAACGAAGTGTACACCTGTCCAAGCCATAAGCAGCCAGCTTCTTCGGAAGAATGCTGTGGGAAATGGTGTCAAAAGCCTTACTGAGGTTTAGGTAGACCACATCCACAACCTTTCCCTCATCCAATGAGCACATCACCTTGTTGTAGAAGGAGATCAAGTTCTTTAAGCAGGACCTGCCTTTCATAAACCCATGCTGACTGGGCCTGACTGCCTGGTTGTCCTGTATGTACCGTTTGATGGCACTCAAGATAATTTGCTCTGTGAGCTTCCCCAGCACTGAGGTCACACTAACAGGCCTGTAGTTTCCTGGATCCTTCTTCTGGCCCATTTTGTACTTGGGCATCACATTTGCTAGTTGCAAGTCGACTGGGACCTCCCTTAATAGACAGGACTGGTGATAAATAATGGAAAGTGGCTTGGCAAGCACTTCCACCACCACCCTCGGTATCCTCAGGTGGATCCTACCCAGCTCCATAGACTTGTGTATGTCTAAGTGATTTAGCAAATTGCTTACCATTTCTTCATAGATTATGAGTATTCTGCTCCCCGCCCCTATCCACCAGCTCGGGGGGCTGAGTACCCAGGGAAAAACTGGTCATGCTGCTAAAGACTGCGGCAAATGAGGTACTAAGTACCTCAATATTTTCCTCATCTCTTGTCACTATGCTTCCCTCCACATCCAATAAAGGATGGAGGTTCTCTTTAGTCCTCATTTTATTGTTTATGGATTTATAAAAACATTTATTGTCATTACAATAGCACTAACCAGATTGAGCTCCAGCTGGGCTTTCACCCTTCTAATCTTCTCTGTGCACAGTCTCATGACATCTTTATAGCCCTCCTGAGTGGCCTGCCCCTTCTTCCAAAGATCATAAACCCTCTTTTTCTTCCTGAACTCAAGCATCAGTTCCCTTTTCAACAAGGCCAGTCTTCTTCTGCACCAGCTCATCTTTCAGCTTGTGGGGCCAGCTCCTGTGCCTTTAGGATTTCCTTCTTGAAGAGTGTCCAGCCTTTCTGGACTCCTCTGCCCTCCAGGACTTCCTCCCAAGGGGCTCTGCCAACCAGTCTCCTTAACAGACTGAAGTCTGCCCTCTGGAAGTCCAGAGTGGCAGTTCTGCTTACCCCTCTCCTTACTTTTCCAAGAATCAAAAACTATTAATTCATGATTACAAGTCCTTTAGGAGCAGACTGCTCCAGCATTGGTTCCCCACAGGCTGCAGTTCCTGTCAGACAACCTGCTCCTACATGGCATTCTCCATAGTATGCAATGAGAATACCTGCTCTGAAATGTTGGGTCTGTTTTGGAGCTTGCTGGTAGACTGTTCCCCCTGGCCAATGAAGCTTTACAGGATGGCTTATGAGAATATGCTGGTAAGGTAGTTTTGATGGCATAGAGTTAAAGCACATTCTCCATCTCTGTCACTCTGTAATATCTGGGGGTTTTAATATCTCTTGCCCTTGATGGAAGTGCTTTCTGTTTAAATCTGTATACAGTAACTGTTTGGCTTTGCTTCTGAATGAGGAAGACCAGAAATATCATAGAGAATGTGAATATATAACAGATGTTAGATGTTACAGAATGCACTTGCTCTATCAGGAAAGGTAATGCTCTGCAAGTCTTACTGATTTGAGTTATTCTGCTAGTAGGACATCTGCCTCATATCATTTACTTTGGCAGTCTGTAAAATGGCAAACTGTTTTCAGATGCTCCCATTTGTTTTTAAAGCTAGTTGGTCCTGTGGTCCTTTTCCTGAGAAATTAATATTGTACCACTGCTTCACAGAATCACAGAATCACAGAATCGTCTAGGTTGGAAGAGACCTCCAAGATCACCTAGTCCAACCTCTGACCTAACACTAACAAGTCCTCCACTAAACCATATCACTAAGCTCAACATCTAAATGTCTCTTAAAGACCTCCAGGGATGGTGACTCAACCGCTTCCCTGGGCAGCCCATTCCAATGCCTAACAACCCTTTCAGTAAAGAAGTTCTTCCTAATATCCAACCTAAACCTCCCCTGGCGCAACTTTAGCCCATTCTCCCTCGTCCTGTCACCAGGCTCGTGGGAGAATAGACCAACCCCCACCTCACTACAGCCTCCTTTAAGGTACCTATAGAGAGCGATAAGGTAGCCCCTTATTGCTTATTGCACTATTACTAAATCCTCCATCACCTGCAAACTGTAGCATTGTTTCTATTGAAGGAAAGAATGTCTGCTGAGCAGATAATGCTTTTCAAAACCTCCTACCTGAATCCCTAACAATATTACCACCCACAATGGAATTATGAATAAATATTAATGTCTTCAAGGCTCTCTGGAGGTGAAAAAATTGTTTTATATATTAGCTATTGTCACATTAGATGCTTTGTTCATGATAAAGTTAGCATAAAGAGTGGCAGGCTGCAATCAAGAGATGTTTGGTTTGATGAGAAAAAATGTATTCTTTGTTTCAAAAGAAGAATCGACTTTGTCAGAAAAAAAAAATATATGTAGGAAATATCTCTGGGTAGCTTGATGAAAAACTTTTCTGAGCATGAACAAACTAACAACTAATCACATACCACAAGTTTGCACTATAGAAATAATAATAGACTGAAATAGCATAGAAAGTCAAAAGAATGCCACAGGAAAAAAAAAAAAATCCCCAGTAGCTGCTGCCTTTCCTCAGGCTCTTTTTTCTTTATGCATGCATGTAGTTTATTCTTGCAGAATTTTTATTTCACTACCTTATTGGAGACCCTAGGATTTTGTATTTGAGGTGAGCATTGACTAAAATCCGCTCAACATAAATGTTTTCAGCTGCACAATTCTAGCAGAAATATACATTTCCAATTCTGTGACTGCCTAGCAACAGTTGCCAGTATGGATTTGTAAGCATTGCTTCAAACACTATTCTTTGGAAGGAACTGTTTACAACACATCCTATATGATTGCTTCCATCTCCCGTAATTATTCTAATCAACATGGTCAGAGCTTTTATATGAAAAATACTCTGATCATGTGATGGATAAGCTCAAGTCTGCACTTGACGTAAGCCTTGATCAGGCTTATGAACCTCATTAGACTTCAGTGTGACCATATCTTGAACTGAACAGCCCATTAATAATAGAACACTTGGTGAGTGGTCACAGTCATGACAACAAACAAAGAGGGGTACAGCACTAGAGCAGGTGTCCATTCAAATCTCTCAAGGGATAATAGCAAATTACATCAGAGGTCAAGAGCAATATTATAAGAATTCTGTTTGACTGCAAGCCAATCACTTTATCTTATAAATATAGCAGTCACGGAAAGCCTAATGTGAGCTCTCCTTGCAGAAGCAGTGGGCTGCACAGCAGTGATCTCCCCTCAGGCAGTGACTCCTCTCAAGTTTACTTCTTGAGCTGGAGAGATCCTTATCAACTACGCTTGTTAGAAAGCAAAACTTTAGTTTTTAAAAGGTATCTGCTTTAGCAACTTGAATATGCAGTAGACTAGTCATTGTGACTCTTGTCATCATAACAAATTAATAATATCAATCTACCTACTATAACAAACCAAATTGCTGCTATGTCATTAAAACTGTGTAAGTATTGGATATCTCCTATGACAGATCAGTAATCAATCATATTCCACAAACTACCCCCATGCTTTTGCTTTTCCAACATATTAGTGTATGGCCTTAAGAAAATACTCTTAAAAAATTGCAATCTCACCTTGAAAGAACCATGGAATTCTGACTGCCTGACCTATCTGCCACCTTTTATACAGTATATGCAAAGAGTTTTTCAAATTATTTTTGAACAAGTCTACATCTGTAGTCCTCTACCTGCTCCAAACCTGCCTCCCCACATACCTTTAGTTTGATTTGAGATCAAAGCACCTGAATTTTCAAGTCAGGGAAGGAAGAACGAGGTGTAGCTATGGACTACAGATGTGAACATTTCCCTTTACTGCAGGCACTGACCTGCATTTAGGAAGTAAAGGCAGTGAAGTGGTGCCCTAGGAAATGTAAATGGTTAGTGATCACCATAAAGTTTTCCACCGTGCTCTTCCAGCCCATGGTACATATCGCCATAAATTCTGTATCTGATATTATAAGAGATGATTAAAAGAAAAAGAAGATAGTGAAAAGGTTCATTTTCTTAATATGCTGAACAACGAATCTCCATATTATAGTCCTCATAGAATTGAATAATTGCATTTCCAGAGAACATGTCTTGGTGGTTTTAATTTGAAATCAATAGATCTGTATGTATCAAGTTTCCAATGAGTGAATTTGTTCTATGACCTAACTAAAAAGACTTAATTATTTAATAAATTCCAGAAGTTTAAAAAAAAAAATTCATCAATCCAAAGATTGCCTTTTCATTTTTCCTTTAGTGTCTGTTCTACAATAAAGATTTTATAGACTGTTCAGTCTGAATGTAATTAAAATGTTAGTGTATTTTATGTACTCTTTTTATTATCATAGAAAAACACAAGACTGCACAGCAGAACACCTCTTTAAATAAAGGGCGCTATTTCCAAATATGTTGAAAACGTGCCAGAAATTAGAGTTCCCCAATGTGAGCAGATGGAGACTTAGCTCTTTTGAAAATTAACTCCTGAAGATTTAAATATCAGATTAATGTTCTCATAAGCTGCTAATAACCACTGGATTTCCCCTTCTGCATAAAGATGAATATACACCATAGAGGCATTTACAAACCATGGATATCCTGCATGGCAGATGACTTGTGATTTTCAAGAAGAGAAATCCAAACTGTGATTTCTACAAGGCCCTAGTAAAAAGTCATGATCTCCAAGGTAATAGTCTGTTTACAATTACATTTTGATGCTTCTTTCTTAGCCATTATTTTAAAATCTATTTTGAACCCTCCCTGAATATATAAAGTTTATTTTCTAAACTGTAGCGGTTTGTCCTGGATTTTGCTGTTTTTTGCTAGCCAAAGTAGGAAGAAAAAAAAAATATATCAGCATATTCCATTGTTATTTTCCCTCTGCAGAACAATTTACAGTCTTTATAGTTAATAGTACTCTTTCTTATCCTCATGGAGAGATTTGTTGTTTCATTTCCTCTCCACAGCCTGAACTCAAGTTATTGCTATCACCTTCGTGATATGTTATGGTGAAAAACACATAGAAAACATTATTATTTGTGTTTTCACAGATACCTGATTATCTAGTAATATCCTTAGATACTTATTAGGGATATTATTAGGGATAAATCTAGTTGAATCACACTCCATTCTTATGATGTTGACATGAATATTGCACAAAAGCTTCACATTACTTCTTTTTTCCTGGCAGTTATGTGGAAGTGTTTTAGCTTAGTCTTATCAAGTCCATTTCTAATTTATTCCAACTTTGTAATCACTTTCATCACTCTGCCATTCGAGAAATTCTCAGACAAATATATTTTTCCTATGTAAAGGTAATATGGAGTGGCTAGTTTAAGGGATATTATACTCATTAATTAATTCTGAAATATCCATCAAAGGCACAAACTATTTTATCATATCTTCCTTTGCCTACGCCTCTACAAAAATCCATGTGATTATTTTATCTGAATTTGTATTGCTCATTTTAAGTAGGATTTAGGCTTATGAATCTGCTGATCTGAACTAAATTTCATTTCTGCTTTGTCCTACTAGTAACATTTGAACAGTTCAGTGCTCTGACATGGCCACAGCCATTTCTGCCGTGAAGTTCTGGAGAAAGAATGCTTGTAGAAACATGTATGTGAGAAGGTAAAGGGAAGTACAAGATTCTCTCCCATCAACAAGAGGTTTGACAAGAGCCTTGACAAAACCACTGAATGTTTTTCACCTTAACTTTCACATATTTAATTGTATAGGTGATAGTGAATTGTTAAGTTATTCTCCCCCTGTCAATACTCAACGGAGTCTTCATACTCAAAGGAGATTTTATAGGATATATGCGGAAATTAAAGTATCATTAGTTTTTTCTGTAACCAGATCAGCCCATGTTATTGATCACCGCTATAAAATTTTTAGTAAACATTGCGTTTTAGAACACTAGTATTTCCTCTCCAAGCAACCCTACAGAAATTTTCAATGATCAATGAATTTACTAGCTCATGGTTATATATACATATACTTATTTGTATACTACTTGGAATATGGGTAACAATGTTCATCTACATCCACTTAGAAACTGATTTCTCTAATATTAAGGTATAACTTCAATACTGGACTATTTTAAGATAGAGTGAATATTTTGTAACTGCATTTCAATAGGAGATGTTTAGTGCTTAAACAAACAAAAAAAACCTTATGCCTTTCATGTCATAAAAAGGAGGTGTGTATCAGGCACATTTTATATCTGCCACTACATTTCTTGATTATGAAAAACCCAAGAAACAAATAAAACTGCTACAAATTAATGTAAATGCTCAGCCTTGAATCAGTTGTTTGTAGGACACTGAGCTACGCTGAACATCCAATGTGCTTATTGTGCTGTTACCTGATATGGCTTTAAGCTAACCTGTCATTGCCTGAATTGCTAGATTTGTACCAATAGCAACCTATGTTATTTAGCCAAGTGTCTTCATTTAAACATTCAGTAGTATTTACTTTATATTAATCTGTGATGGATAGGTCTGATTGAAATACACATATATATTAATATGACATGGCCAAAATTCCACCGATTTATTGAACAAAGTTATTAGCCGGGATAGCTACTCACCAATACCAAATGAAGCAGACTGTATCCCTTCAGGCATGGATTAATGCAACCACTGGCCTTTATTACCAGATAGAAATAGAAAGTTACTTATAAATGTTTCACCTCTCACTATCCAATGCAAATATCAGTGCATGGAGCTGTGTGGAATAATCTAAGAAAAACAGAAGATTTTTATTTCAAGTTTTAATCTTCTTCTTCTTCTACATTTTAACCAATTATTGTTTAGATTGAGTAATCTTTTTGAATGTACAAGAATTAACAAAAACTGGAGCTAGATTCTGGAAATAAGAAATCATTGATCCTTACTAGTTACACCATATATAGAGAGAATTGTTATGGTTAGATGTTGTGTTTATATTGTAGTAAGACGTCTATAATATTCTGTAAAATTCACAAATACTTTATTTTTCTCACGAGTTAGTGAATATAGATTCTTTTCTTTAAATGAAGCCCAGCATTTGAAATATTCATACCTTTCTTTATAATAGCTATGCAAAATAAGGTGGAGTGGGAGTAGTAGGAATTATTGAGGAGATGGTAAAGGAGGTGGCTGAAGATTTTTCAAATATTTATTAATAGGCTCTTTTGTGGTATCCATTACCATAGTAACAGAATATCTCATGTAACCATATCCTCATTCATCACTTTGCTGAAGGTAAACAGATGGGAACTGAGATGCACAGATGAAAAGACTAAACATTCAGGGTCAGAACTCTCTTTCTGTACCAGCTGTAATATAGTACTAGATGTAGAATCTAGATCTCTGTAGTCCTAGACAATTCTTTAACCAAAACCCATCTATCTTTTTACTGTAAGATGAAGTGATTAATTATTCATCAAACATATTAATTACAATGGTTTGTATTCTTTAATGTCTTTCAAATCATCCTGACTTGACTGATTTACCTAAATGAGGAAAAATGAAGAGGGGATTTTTGTTATTTGAAATATTTTGAAAGAACTTTTTAAGAAAGTTTTTTTTTCAGAGACCCAAATGAGAAACTCTACTTCGAGGTGAGGACACAAAATAGGAATTGGATAGATGTGGAAGAAAAGAGTCACAAGAAGTTCTATCTGTGGGTAATGTGAAGTGCCCTTATTTAAAAACAGATGGTTTGATTCAGATGAACATCTGAATACTATGATTAAAAATGAGCAAAACCACAGATGAATCAACTCACATCAATAAACTCACAAACAAATCATCTTTTCTTAAGATAACTTAATTCCTGCTGGAAAAACTCAAGATCATGTGAAGTTAATGAATAATGCACGTTTCAGCAGCTGCTACCTTTATTTTCACTAATTTCCAACCAGGCCAGAGGATGACTTTCCCCGTATGTGTGGGCAGAGTGGAACTAAGTGAGGGACAAATAAACTTCATGTGCTAACTTTCCAACACCGACTAGATAAACTGAAAATCACAATACTGAAATACTTACCTTTGAGTTGACATGAGTGACTGCATCTGTCAGACCCACCTCAAGGCCTTGTAGAAGTGTTAGTTTTCCCTCATGCACGTCATTACCATCTCACACTTCATATCACTACAGGAGCTCTGGAAGTGCTGGTGTAAGTGTTGTTTTTTTATTATTTTTTTTTAATTTTGTGTGTGTGTGTGTGTATGCGTGTATGGGGGGATTGTGTTTTTTTCGTTTGTTTTGTTTTGTTTAATTTTTCACACAAAATGAAACATTTATTTATTTATTTATTTATTTATTTATTTTCCTCCAGCTAAACTGGATTTTCTATCCCAGTGAATACTGTTGAAACTTACTTGGTCTGTTCAATCATTATTTTGAACTGTTGAAGTACAGTATTGGTCCTGGAGATAGGGCTAAGCAAAAGACCCTTTGCCCTCCAGCATATTGTTTGTTATGAGTGAAAACAGCTAGAACGGGGAAACTCAATATCACAAAAGAGCTAACTTTAAAGTGTGTTCCTCTTTCACTTATTTTCCTACAAATGGATGTCCTTACTTTCTCCTGGCAGGGTACTTCCTGAGCTACTCCCTTGTTTCCTTTCTGCATCTTGTGCATGCGAGGCTGCTCTCTAGCTGAGCTTTCCCTGTACCCTCTCAGGATCCCTTTTTTACCATCCAGTCTCTTGCAGTACACATCTAACACATACTATCCACTGTACTATCTCACAGTGGCCCTTATTAATTACACCAACACAGGATCAACTGTCAGGGGAACACAGCATACTAATGACTACTTCTTCACTTACTCTTCTTTGTCCTGGCTACAAACAGGATTGAAACCTACAAATTTCCCTGTGTACCCTATACACTAGCCTTCTCTAATATCATAGTACCTAGAAAGAAAGAAGTATGTTCTCAAACTTCCCTTGTTAAAAAAAAATAAAATAAAAAAATTACAGATCACTCTCTGTTACGAGTAAATGTTATTCGGAATTTTAGAGAAACTTTTGGCTGCTTTTAGTAATTTCTTCCTGCTCTCCAACAAAAGGATCATCCGAAATACCAACTGAAATAGTTTCCAAAGATTTAAAGAACACCCTCTAACACCCTCTATTTTTCCTTTTTTCTTTTTTTTTTTTGTTTTGTTTTGTTATTGTTGTTGTTTTCTTTTTTCCTTCACTTTTTTTTTTTTTTTTTTTTTAAACATGCCTGTGAGCTCCATGGGTATTATTAGTGTTCATATTTACAGTTTCAGGTATTACCCCTCCTTTCCATCCCTAAATTGTTGTAACTTTCAATTTCTTCCTATGCTCCTTTCATGACAGAACCTCAGAATGGTTTTCCAATCCATTGGAAGGGACCTCTGGAGGTCATCCGGTCCATTCCCCCCAACTCAAGCTGAGCCACCTAGAGCAGGTAGCTCAGGACTGTGTTCAAGCAACTTTTTAAGATCTGCAAGGGGGAAGACTCCACAACCTCTCTGCGTCCTGGCCTCCTCACTGCACTGGCATGTAAGGTTTTCAGTGTGCATTGCCACATCTTCCTGAAGGCCAGGCTGCAGCTGCTGGAGCAAGGCCTCCCTTTCCAACTTTTCCTCCTTTTCCAGTGCAGCACAGGGTTTGTAGGATGAGTCCTCTGCTGCCATTGTCTACCTCTGCTGGTCCTCATACTTTATCCCCAGCTCCTGGTACAACCAGGGCAGAAGAGTCAAAGATCTCCCAATGTTACTGGAAAAGTGTTGCCCAGTCCTCGGACAGAAGAATGCCCACCCATGGCCTTCGTCTCCTACCCCAAAGACCCCCTGCTCAGCTGGCAAGGGAAAAGAGTATGGAGGGATTGCAGTGGAACCATAAGGACTGCGGGCAGCCAGGTGGTAATGTGTGCATTACCTGGCAGCTCTTAGCTGAGGACTCTGAAGGAAGTGTGATGACACATGCCAGAGTTGTCATCTCCCTGCTTGGGGACTTCATGTTCATAATAAGCCTCCTGCAGAGTGGGCTGTTGAGTTTTCTCCTGGTCCACCAGAGGATGCAGCCAATCCAGAACTTGTGGTTACATGGAATCACATAGGCGATGTCATTTCATACATCATGGCAGATGGCATGTGATGACATTTGCTCCATGGCCATGGACTTTATGCTGAGGTGAGCTGGGGAGAGCTGAGCATGAAGAACTGTTCCCCCTCACTGGCACTGAAATTTGTAATATCACATGTGCCAGTATTTTGAAATGGCTGCATATCTATCTATCTATCTATCTATCTATCTATCTATCTATCTATCTATCCATCCATCCATCCATCTATCTATCTATCACCTATTACAAATGAAAAGTGTGTTGAATCCTAACAGATAGTATTTGGTATCTATTAATTGATTCATTTATTGGGAAATACATGGTTCTACATAGCTGCTAAGAGAAGGTCTTGTTCCATTAACTGAATAAATGGAATATGGAGAGGATTCGGTCCTTATATATTTTGCATGGATCTTGGTACTTTTCCTTCAGAGAAACACATAACAAAATTGGAACTCTTAATTTTAAGAAATGGGGATGCAACTATACAGCTCAGTAAGAAAGGGTGCTGAAGTTGTCACTGTTTAGTCATGTGCAAGTAACATATAAAATTCATTTTTCAGTTAACAGTGTTACTACTGAAAGTCACCTTCAGAAAAATTTTGTCATAGTTAGAAAAATTGGTAATAATCACTATGAAATAATAAAACATCGCCCTTCATCTGACACAGGGAAAAGCTCTCCTAGCCACTACAAACACCACTGTGTTTCTTTAAAGGGTAGAGGCAAAACTGTTTGAAATTCTCATATTTTGACATTCCATTTTGTGTATGATCTTTCCATTTCTCCTTTTTTCTGCTTAATATGCATTATGGTGGTGTCTCAAAGACATTCATTAATTGACCAATTAATTCTGTCATAGAATCGTAGAATGTTTTCAGTTGGAAGGGACGTTAAAGATCATCTGATCCCAATCCCCCATCCATTGGCGAAGACACCTCACACTAGATCAGATTGCCCAAAGCCTCATCCAGTCTATCTTTGAAGACTTCCAGGGATGGGGCAGCCACAACTTCTCTAGGCAATCTCCTCCAGTGCCTCACCACCCTCAAGGTGAAGAATCTCTCCCTTATATCTAACATAAATCTACCTTCTTTTAGTTTAAAACCATTATCCTTGTCATTTCGCTACACTCCCTGATAAAGAGTCCCTCCACAGCTTTCCTGTAGACACCCTTTAGGCACTGCAAGGCCACTGTAAGGTCTCTGTACAGCCTTCCCTTCTCCAGGCTGGACACTCCCAACTCCTTCAGCCTGTCTTCATAGGAGAGGTGCTCCAGCCATTTGATCGTCTTCATGTCTGTCCTCTGGACTCATTCTAATAGGTTCCCATCCTTCTTGTGCTGGGGCCCCCAGAGTAGAATGTATCACTCCAGGTGAGGTCTCATGAGAACAGAGTAGAGAGGGAAAGTCTCCTCCCTTGGTTATGCTGCTTTTGATGACCTCTACTGTCATTTCTAAGTTTAGATTCCTCAGCACATAGCAGACATTTTTCTATAAATTGTCTTACACTTTGCATTTTCTGTTCAGTTGGTCTTCAAAGCCACACAATTCTTCCAGTACATTAATCCCAAACTATCTTTGAGAATGGCTCTGACTTAGTGTCAATCAATTTTCACAGCATCATTCCTATATCTGGTAGGAACTTGGATCTAAATAATCATAATGTGCTGTTCAGTAAAAAGCATAGCATTTATTTATTTATTAGAAAATTAAATCTCTTAATTACTCACTATATACTGAATGCAAATTAAACTTTATTTAATTCAGAGGATAGAGCCCTTCACTTTTCTCTTTTTTTTTTTTTTTCATCTGGTCTTTCTCCTTTCCTCCAATCACACAAAGGGTTTGCTCTTGCTAATGTAAAAGTTTCATCTCACTTTGGTAGGTCTCGATAGTTATGATACTGTAACTAAAGCAAAGGTACTATTTTTTTTTTTGTTTGTTCTTCCACATTTTTCCATTTTGGATACATTTTCTATGACATGGTGTTTAACTTTCACTCAAAGTTCTTCATATTGAAACCACGTCATTGGAAAGGATGGGACTAACAAGTTCCCTCAGTTGATCAAAGTATACTTGAATGCTATTTGAATGCTAATTAAAGAGATACATCTACCCATTCAATCTAATAGGACATGAATTTTATTATTATTATTATCTCTTCTACAGCATCCTGCAAATTTATAAATTGTAAGTCTGCAACAGGAGTCCCCTTGTCATGTTATTGCCGTCTTAACAGAGCGTTATGTTAGCTATCATATTTTGGAAGAAATTTGCCCCACTATTACCTGTTTCCAGTCTGCATCTGGGAAGTTAGTATCCCATAAAGCAAGGTTCTGGGTAATATTTTTCTCCCTAATATTTTCACAGAGTTCTCTATCCTATTGGATATTCTGCAGCTCCAGAAATGTATAGCTTCTTTGTATTTTATTATTGGCCCTTCCAAAATAATTTTTACTTAAAGTATGTGAAGGCAAGAGTGAAGGTACAGTATCCTGGGCTGATAATGGACTTACTGAAGCAAAGAAAGGCCTCTAAATGCATTTACTCACAGGACCACAAAGTATTTGATTTGTTGATAATAAGGCAAGATGAATGAAGGAACAATTCAAACAAACAAACAAAAAAATACATCAGCTTCACTTTGTCAATGCTAAGATGTGGATTTCTCAAATGGACTAGAGAATCTTTATGAATGCGTGGTAGTTTTACCCTGCTGAGTAGCTGAACTCCACCACAACAACTCTCTCACTCCCCCTCCTCAAAGGAAAAGGGGGAGAAAATACAATGGAAAAGGCTCAGGGGTTGAGATAAGGACAGGGAGATCACTCAACAATATCATCACCGGCAAAACAGAGTCAGCATAGGGAGATTAGAGAAATTTATTACCTATTACTAACAAGCTAGAGAAGTGAAAAACAAAGAAAACAAACTAAAACACCTTCCCCCCATCCACCCTCTCCCACCTCTTCCCCCTAAGAAGCACAGGGGAATGGGGAATGGTGGTTGCGGTCAGTCCCTAACGCTTCATCTCTTTTGCTCCTTCACAGTCACTCTCTGCCCCTGCTCTACATGGGGGTTCCTCCCCTGGGATGCCGTCCTTCCTGAACTGAGCCTGTGGGGGCTGCTCTTTCTGGCCTCTTTCCAATTACAGTATGAAACCAAGGTAGCCTTACTTCTGCCTTCTTGTTTATAGATTTGGTAGTTCTGTCTCTGTGCTCAAGTCCATGTGAGTGATTCTTTTGAGCTCTTTTGTTATTCCTAATTATACCTATACTGTCTTTCTTTCAGGACTAGGACAATTTTCTTTGTCTTGGTGTCTTTGTTTCTCACTTGACTTTTTTTTTTTTTTTTTTTCAGTGAAGAAAACTGCTTCTTTAATTCTTTTTGTCTACTAGTTTTTTACCTGGCTTATTGACAGTGCATCCTTCAGTTTCTCTTGTGGGTTACCAGGTTAGCAAATAGTGAGTTGTATGTGCCTTCTTCTTTCTACTCCTTTCCATAATTTCGTCAAATTGCTACCTGAACACCATTTTTATTTGTTTTTGTTTTTATTTTATTTATTTATTTATTTCCCAACTGCATCTCTTTTTCCTTATTTTTTTCTATTTCCTTATTTTTGAAGGAAGTGACTGACTGAACCTTCAGAACCAGGTGTTTGATGACCTGTAAGAGGAGTCCTCCAAATGGAAATTTGGGGTAGAAATTCCTTGCAGACTGGAGCAGAGTTAGCTCCTTGAGTGTCTAGTCCAATATTTATCTCTGAATGTGTTGAGTGTCCCCAAGACTCACCCTAGTATTTCCAGCTGCAGAAAAGATGAAATTTTGCATAGATTAGACATTTGTAAAGTGTCAATAGAATCTGATCCTGCAGAGGTGATCATGCTGGAAAGTCTTTTTTATGCTGGCAAAAGTTTTAAGTGTTTTTGTCTGTCATTAAAATTTCTCAATAACAATGAAGTATGCATGTGCTTGGGTGGTCGTGTAACTGCACGGTGGTTAGAGTCACCTCTTCTCAATCAGCTGAAGCCACTGCTGCAGAGGGAACTTGCAGTGGATACTCTGGTCACCACCAGGCAGTGAGTAACAATCCTGTTTGGGACACCTTTTTCCCCACACAAGCTTTTTCCCACGCTAAGATCATAGTAAACTACTCTTTATTTTAGCAAAACTCTGCTGTAATTGTCTGTGCAACAAAGAGCTAGTCCAGTAGAAACTTGCCTATTTTTTGCTGTGTAGTTAGCCTATGAAGAGACAGACTTATTTCTGAGGACTTGCAAGACAGAAGCAGGACTGGAAGGATGAATAACAATTTATATGTATGGTTTGCCTCCGTTGAATGAAATGTTGATGTCTCATTCCAATAGCGTGAAATTCAGAAGTAACAAAGGTCCAACAAAGCACTGTCTGGTGTTGTAAGCATAGGTGTCATCTTGCATCACTTAATGCTTAAATACACGTTTCATGAACCAGAAGTTAAAAGAGAGTATTAATTCTGATAAATTAGTTTAAATCCCCAAACTCCCCAGTAAGCTATTCCAAATCTTACTTCATGTTCTATTATACAGTTTCTAATGGAAAGCAACTTTGCTTTGTCTCAGAAACATTAAAAAAATAAAAAATAAATTAAAAAAATCCTGATTTTGATGTAGATTGTTGTAAGGATTTATTTTGCACAGCATCACTTCTCCTGAGGAAACATTTGTCTGTTTTGCAAATGGTAGAAATTTCAGTCCCAGGGTAGTGAAATCGAGCTGAATGCTCCCTCATTCAAGATCAATTGAGAACCATACGAGAGTTCAACACTGAACTTTACATCTTCTGTGGCTTAATTTACCCCCACAAAACTGGTATGAGATAATCCCAGTTAGCAACTAGAGAGCAGTTGGAGAGAATTGCAATCAGTTAGGAGATGGGTAAAGCAGATTTTCAACATCCAGTTGTAAAAGGGCAATCTTTTAGCAAAGGAAAAAATTAGATTCTCTCAAAATGATTGTTTGAAGCAAAATTTTCCAAGACTCCAGAGTATCATGAAGTCTAGGAGTCAAAGAATCAGAGAATGGCTGAGGTTGGAAGGAACCTCTGAAGATCATCTAGTCCAATCCCCCAATCAGTCATCAGTGCTCAGAAGTCCAAGCTTACACCTATACTCAGAAGTACTAATTTCACCAATGCCATTAAAGCAGAATCAATCTGCATGATGAATAGAAAATACTTTGAATCCAATGCTGTAAAGTTTAATAGTCACAGTTAATTTTATACAGCGTGTAAGAAACCCCTGGTGGCTTCACAGGAACCCCTTTCTGTGATTAAACTTAAGCAAGTATACACACTACTTAAATGTTGTTGCCTGGAAAGAAAAGATGATTTTATTAAGCAGTTGACTGTTTCTACGACATTTCTCATTAATATATTGTCTTAATTTACATAGTAGTTTTTAAGGTATGTTGTCTAATGGGCAAAATAGATTGACAACTTAAAGCTGCCATTCATTCTCCCATAAAAATGATCCAAGTTTAGAGAAGTCTACTAGACCATATGTTTAATATAACATCACTCTACATTCACATCTTAATGGGCTTCCCTGTTTAAAAAACTGCTATGAAAACACACATGAATGGAGAAGGAATGAGCAAAAAAACATTTCCATTCTTCCTCTTTCTCACAGGTGAACTCAGGCATCAAAGGAGGTCTTTTGCCTATGATTACATGAGAAACAAAGGCCAAGAAATAGATTAACGCACCTTGTATCAAACCCAAATTTTAATCCAAAACACAAGCATGCTTCCAACACAAAAAGGGTGAATTAGTGTCATCTTCTTCTGAGCATGGAGATGTATCTCTAAGCTCAAGCACATGCTTGAGACCAGGTTTCTGCAGAATACGTTCAGCCTAGACAATTAGCAATGAGATACAAAAAATAGTTTTCAGTTACGTCAAACATTCATTATCAGTGTACCACCTAGGAAGATTTGAACACCCACGGTTAATCTCCTTTTACATTTGACTTCTGTTTCCTTAGGACAGAAGCATGGAACATTTATTTTCCTGAGGGATTCAGGACATTTTTTTTTTTTTTTTTTCTCAGAACTGGTGGAGAATTTGCTAAGGAGAGTGGGTGTTCTTGTCTCTCTGTGGGAAGTTTTTCTTTCTACCTTTCTGCCTTTATTACATGAGAAAAAAAAAATTAAAGTGGTATTTGTAGCTGGAACTGTTCTCTGCATGAATTGTGTGGTGCCTTTTCTAGGACAGTATTCTTTGCCATACTGGCACAATAATTTCCTCTGCCTCCCTGGTGCTTCTTTGTTTTTCATTCAATTCTCAAGCAATGATTAACTTTTAAACAAGAAAGCAAACAAATATTTATGCTTATTCAAACATTAAAGCTGAGTAGTTTATGTGGTATCATGCTCTTATAAGACTGCTTCTTCCCTGCAGTGAACTCTGTGGCCTCATAGTTTATCTTGACAACGGGCTATTGTTTCATAAAAGACTACAATGGTGCCATCGTAATCACTTTAATTGTTTAACAGAATGAAGGTTTAGAAAACTGTCCGCATGTTAGGTGCACATAGCATTACATTACACCAAATAATGGGTTTGTATTTGACAGAAAAATGTTAACATTCCTTTTAAAAACATTAGATCTACCACACTTGCATGGCCTCTGTAATCTCTTCATTTTGTCTTTGTTGTGTTGATAAGAATGTTTGTGTACAGCAACAGTCTGCAACATATATTTTCTACATTTCATGCCCATTTTTCCTCAGTAACCAGATTTTTTACCAGGTAAGTGAAGCTGTAATGGTAGAAGACACACACAGGGACAGAAGTTTGATGCCTAACCTGTGCTTAATTGGGCCAGTTGGGACCTCCAGCTACTGTTATCCCCTGTTGAACAGCATTCCTGATTTAGGGTTTTTGTGCAGGGAGGCTGACATGAAACTCCACCTTGCGTTCTCCAGTTTAGTTGTTTACCACTGTACTAGGTATTTGAGCAGTTGCCAAATTAGTGAGAAGGTTTGGTAGTGTGTATCTTTGGATAATGGTTACTTCATACTATGTAACTGAGATGGAGAATTTATTGTTTTTTATTACTTAATTAGTAAAATTAGACCAATAGTTGCTGTTTCTTTTAGTGCAATGCCACCTGGATACCTGGTTGTGCATTAGAGTCAATTTTGAGAGCTGGTACAAAAACACGGGCCATTTAGTCCAGCTAAGATGCTATAAGATGCTATAACCTGTCTGTAAGGCAGGTAAAAACAGATAAGCGGACCATGAAACAATGTTGGTGAGCACACTGAGCAATTGTTTCAACACGCCAGCTGTGGAATGAATGCTTTAATTAATTAAATAAATAATTTATAATAGGGAACAGAGCAACAGAGATTTTTAAAGAGAGGATCATGTCCTTTTAGCATTTACCTCTGAGGGGTCTGACATCCAGTTTGATGTACTCCGTATTGGGCTGTTGAATACTGTTTTTTGTTAGCAGCTCAGAAAATAAGAAGCATGCTGAATAATGTCTTATATTTCAGCACATGAAATTCAGGCAGCAGAAGGAAAAGTTGTTTTATGAGCACATCCTTAAATTTTCCATTAATGTTGGAGAACATACAAAAAAAAATAGGATTTGGGGTTTCTTAGATAACTGTTGGGGAAGAAAAGTGCTTTCATGTTTTATGTTTGAAATGTTTGTAAGTGGAGGCACAGCAATATATTGAATAATGGACATAGAGTTAAATCACTTATATTTTACTTTTTATACCATGATTAAATTGTGAGTTATGTTCATTTTCACTGTATTCACAGGCTGGAACAGATGGTGAAGGCTTAGTTATAAAGAACATGTCTATGACTATAACATTGTTTGTGCCAGAGTGGGTTCCTTGGATGTAGACTCACTGCCTGAATTGTGCTGGCAGAATGTGGAATACTGCAGGCTGTGCTTGGAACACAGACCCCAGATGCACACTCAGGAATGATCTGACAGCAGGTGACATCACTCACATCTGCTGTACTTTAAACAAGGCAGTATTGTCTTGTTAAGAAGGCTATCAGCTTTGTTGTCAGGAGGCTTGAATTTCTCATCCAAACTGTACCAAACTGTTCCTATTTTCATTTCTTACCTTTAAAATGTGATTTTTTTTCTTTCTTGCAAAGTTCTTTCAGGTGTTTGGGTGAGTAGAATGAATGTGACTGCCATAGTTCTGGTGCTGAATCTCCATTCTTCTCTATTTGTGTTTAAAAACATATATATATCTATAACAAGAAAAATGAGTCTGTGGGACAGAAGCCAAATGCTCACTTGTGCTTCTGAAACAGGAGAAATGAGTTTTCCATCTTGACTGGAAGCTCTGAGTACAATCATTTTAATAGTTCTTCATTTCTTAAATTGATTTATAAAGTAATAACACAAGAATACCCTTAATTAATAGATTAAGTGTTCTACAACATCCTAATTTGCATATCTTTCTTCTTCCTTCACAAAATTTTATTGGGAAAGCCACATACAATGTCACAGCAAATTTAATGCTACAGATATCACAGTCCTTGGAAGACATCGCAAGTCAATCTACATCAGTTAAATTCAGATACATCACCCCACTGGAACACCCCTTTGTATACGTGAAGTAAGTGAGCTGGTGGAGATTTTCTTGCCATCAGAGAGATGCCTGTGAGAGTACACATAGTCAAGATGTTGTTTTACAGCTTTTCCAGATGGATAACCTCATCTGTTTTCTTCAGGGTGTAATGCATAAATGAAGGCCTGAAAAAAAAAATAAAAGGCAACTCACCATGGTAGGTTATTCTTATGTTTGTTGTGACGGGGGATCCAGAATTGAAGTACCAATGAGTCTGTCATGAACAGACTGCATTTGACTTAAGAGGGGTCAATAAACCACAGAATGGACTGTAAATCAGGTTAGAAATGATTCACCCTCTTCCTCATACTGAGGGCACAGCTTAGCATTCTGTCTGGCACTGTTTGACAGCCTGCATGGCAGTATCACTGGAGAGGAATCCATTGGAGTGCCAAACCTTTGCTCATTTTCATCAGTAAAGAGACTTCTGTCATCTTCAGTTGTGCTGGAGATAGAAACGATCTCTCTTTCCTATGTCTGGTCCCTGTAGGTTTAGACTTTGAGGCACAAAGATAATACACATCAGTTTAGAGATTACTTTATACCTGTGGAAGGGAGATAATGGGTCGTCAGGGCTATTTGTCTGACATCGGAAAATTGGGTTGGAAAAGACCTCCAAGATCATCTGGTCCAACCATCCCCCTACCAGCACTATAACCCACTAAACCATGTCCTTAAGCACCACGTCCAACCTTTCCTTGAACACCCCCAGGGACGGTGACTCCACCACCTCCCTGAGCAACCTGTACCAATGCGTGACTACTCTTTCTGAGAAGAAATGTCTCCGAATTTCCAGACAGAATCTCCCCTGGTGCCACTTGAAGCCATTCAGTCTAGTCCTATCACTAGTTATCTGTGAGAAGTGGCCAACCCCCAGCTCCCCCCAACTTCCTTTTAGGTAGCTGTAGAGAGCAATAAGGTCTCCCCTGAGCCTCCTCTTCCCCAGATTAAACAACCCCAGTTCCCTCATCCGCTCCTCACAGGACTTTTGTTCCAGGCCCTTCACCAGCTTCGTAGCCCTTCTCTGGACATTCTCCAGGGCCTTGATATCCTTCTTGTAGTGAGGGGCCAAAAACTAAACACAGTACTCGAGGTGCAGCCTCACTAGAGCTGAATACAGGGGGAAGATCACCTCCCTGGTCCTCCTGGCTACACTTTATCCCTGTACATGTTTTTCACATTTCCTGTACATGTTTTTCATAAATTAAACTCAGTATTATGGAAAGTAGCGGACAGAGGCATGCTTTTCATATATGAATTTCATAATATGAATCTTTCCTGGGCAACCTGTGCTAGGTGTCACTGCTTGAGCAGGGGGCTTGGCCAAGGCGATCCCCAAAAGTCCCTTCCAAACTCAGCCTTTCAGTGATTCTATGATTTTGACACTACACAGATCCACTTGGCTTGTTTGAATCATTTTTCGAGTCCTACTGTTGCACATGCTTGGTTTCCCAGTTGTATAGCTAATTAAAATAAATAAATAAATAGATTTAATAATGATAATATTTTCCTGGTGATGGAGTCATGTAAGCGCTGATGTATCTGACACTTGGTGCATACTGAAAAAATGCATTTATTATATTTATTCATTTATTTTAGTTTAGTCAGAATTTGGAAAGAAATTGCACTCTTAATAAAGATGCATAGTTCCCACCAGCAGCTAAAGAGGTATTTCTAATAGCTGAATGCTCATAAATATAATTCATTAGGTGTAACAAAGTCCTGAATATAAAAGTGACTTTACAGTTTGTACCTATATTTATACTTTTGCCATTTGATTCATTGATATGGCAAGAAAATCTCAAAGCAAGACAGATTTATTAACTTTTTTTCTTTTTACCTAAAATGGATGGGAAAAATGTTTTCTGCCTCCAAACTGTTTTTCTTACTCTAGGACTGTCAGTCAGTGACTGGATTTTAATCTCGTTTCTAGCTTGGAAAAGTCAGAAGTTCTAATTGTGTATCAAGGTTAATGGGGGCTCGTGGTTCCTACAGGCAGTTTTTTAAGCAATTGAGTGTATAACCGTGTAGCCCAGTGAGTATGGCTTTGCCATATTACTGACAAGTCACAGGCTTTGTGCTAAGCTAAAAATGAAGACCTTTTGTTTCTTCAGGCTTTTTCTTGATTTTTGTCACCTACCTGGTGCTATCTTCCTACTTGTTTAGCTGAAACAACAAATGTTTAATAATCACATAACTATTACTAAATTTGATTTAGCTTTTGTGTAGATTTGTACAGTTGTGCTACTCATCTCTCTCTATCAGTAGATAGTAATAACAGGTTGTTCGTGCAAAACGATCTGTGACACTGGAATGAAATTACAGTTTGGAAGGGTTACAGGCATTGAAGGATAACAAAGACAGCTTGCAGCTGTGGTACAGGAGGATATCAAAGGTCCATGGCTACAGACAGCTCACCAGTGATCCGTTGCTGGTCATTGAAATAATGCAGTCTTGGGAAGCAGGTAAAGCTAGATTTCTGGATAACAGAACTAAAAGCACATACCTGGCAAATGATATATGGTAAGTGTGGATGTTAACTGGATTTGTGAATCAGTGAAGATCAAGTAAGAGAACTGTGTCAGCAGCCACACAAGACAGATCTAAGTGGTTCCAGAAGTGACAAGGAAGAAACCCCCTTCCGTGATATCCTGCTCCTCCCAGCAAAAGCCTCAGATGCTGATGAGTCATCCTAAGCTGATGAAACATCCCCAAACTGGTGTTGGATCTTGGGAACAGAAGAGTGAGCACAGTACCACAGAAAGAGATTGGTCCTGGAAAGTTTGTGTATCAATTTTAATTTTATTATGGTGAATGAGCTTTAATAGTAGAATTATTTTAACCATATGTTAATGTCATTGCAGCTGTGCTAGCATCATTCCTTGATTAGACTTTGCATTCTTTAATTAGTTGAACAATTAATTCTTGGCTTTGCATATTAGATGTGTTTCCTCGGCTCACATAAAATGCAAAAGAAAAATGTGGAGAAGCAAATTAGTGGAAAATGTGGGCAACCTAAGCTGTAATTTGAATGCAACCAATAAGATAGAGGTGGTTTAGTGTTTACCAGAATATGTGTTCCCCCTAGATTGGAATGTTATACTTTAGATATTTTTTTCCTGCTAACAGGTGATCCTGGCAGCTGTTGGGTTCATGCTTGTGAGTAGCATAGTCTAAAATGTAAGGATGCATACATCAAATGGGATACAATTTAAAAAAGGTACAACAAAAAGGTACGTGTATTTTTCTCCCTGATATCTTTGTACAGCAGGAGGAGGAATCAGTGATGTATGCCAAACCTCCATGGGGGAATTTTCAAGCAGTGGTTGACTAAGGATTCAGAGTGGAATGAAAACGGGTTTTGTGTCCCCAAGATAAAACTGCTATAACAAACTTGACATCACACTGTTTTATTTATTTATTTATTTATTTATTTTAAAGAAAACTAAGCAAAGGTTTATGATCAGTTGTGTGCCTGTGGGAGAACACTGTAGAAAAGGCATCCAAAAGGGCATTTCATTTCAAAAAGAAGAAGCAAGAAGAGCAACCAAGAAAAACAATAAAACAAAGAGGTTAAGATACCTGTGAGACCAGAAGAAGTAGCTTTTCTCAGCACCCCATTGACAGGAAATCCCTGAATAAAGTCTGCTAGTCTCATGCTGTGGTTTAAAATACATCAAGGGAAAAGAGTCAACAACATAAGTATATAGTTTTGCCATCCCAGGACAGATCCAGATAGCTTGCTTTCTGCTGCATCGTGAGGTGTAAGAAGTGTATTAGGGTTGCTTACATCAGTCCTACTAATCACAGTGGGAGTGGGACAGGTATGTGACTGCTGTGGTTGGGAGATATCATGAGCTGAATGTCTCTGAGAGCCTGGAAACCTGAGATTTTAATAACCATAGTTGGAAACTGTCTGTTTGCTGTGCTCTAACTCAGTATGATAACTCAGGGGAACAAAAAAGAGCATCCATGTTTGATAAACAGCCTTATAGAAGAAAATTACTTGTTTATTCCAGAAATGTAAGGGTTTCAGCTCTTGAGCACAAACTTGGATGAATTGTGGTAGTTGAAAGCACAACACAGGAATGTCAACAGAGCTCTTCTAGAGTTCATTTAGCACCTCTAGTGAGGATGTACCTGGAAGGGCTGAGCAGACAGATAGATTATATGTAATTCATTAGCATTACAGATGACAGGACTGTGCTTTCTCAAGACTCTTTCAAGACATTTTTCTACCTCCTTCTGTCATTTGTAAGGCTTATGTTATTAGACAAGTAGAGTAGAGTATATAATGTGCTGAAATACATAGATATAGGATTTTTTCTTTAGCTGTGTTGTCCCGTGTCTCATGCTTCTAATGGAAACTTCTTGGGGACCAATTAGGCTGTATTAGACTGTGTGTATATATACTGTCAAATGCAATAGTATCTGTGAACTGCTAATGTAACTCTTATTTCTGATGATTACTACTTACATTTATACAAGATCTAGAACTCCACCTTGGCTACATGAAAAATACAAAAGACGCTCCAAAACATCTTCCTGCCAAAGAGTTTTTTCAGCATAAATACAGTGAAAAATTATTTTCTTAAGCTATGGAAATGTGAGATTAAATAATGACTCCTGCATGTTATTTTGGGGGCTCACCTTGCACATGAGCTAATACATCAGTGTTTTCCATACGCTATAGGATTGACAGAAAAGTCTAGGGAAGATCATGATTAATAAACTCAATTTTCTTTTATGACAAGGTCACCCACCTAGTTGACCAAGGGAATTCATTTGATGTAATCTTTTTTTTTTTTTTTAGCAAAGATTTCAGTATTGTTTCTTGCAGTATCCTTCTGGAAAAAAATGTCCAACATACAGCTAGATAAACACATAATACAGCATGTGAACAAATAACTCATGGTTTAGGTTCAAAGAATGATAGCAAATGGGGTTACATCAGGCTGGTGGTCAGTCACTAGTGGGGTTCCACAGAGCTCCATATTAATGTTCTCTTTAATGTTTTTATAAACTATCTGGATGCTAGGCTTGAAGGTACACTAAGTAAGTTTGCAGATAACACTAAATTGGGAAGAGCTGTTGACTCCCTCAGGGGTAGATGGGCCTTGCAGACATTTCTTGACAAATTTGAGATTTGGGCAGTCACCAACTGCGTGAAGTTTACCAAAAGCAAGTGCCAGATTCTGCACTTGGGAAGGGACAAGACTGGATGTATGTACAGACTGGGGGACAAGAAGTTGGAGAGCAGCCCTGCAGAAAGGGATCTGGGGGTTTTGGTCAATGGCAAGTTGAACGTGAGTCAACAGTGCACCCTTGCAACCAACAGGGCCAACCATATCTTGTAATGCATCAGGCACAGCACTGCTAGCCTGTTGAGGGAATAGCTTGTCCTGCTCTGCTCTGTCCTGGTGCAGCCTTATCTTGAGTACTGTGTGCAGTTTTCGGCTCTACAGTATAAAGAGGGCATAAAATTATTAGAGTGTCCAAATGAGGGCTACAAAGATGGTGAACGGTCTAGAGGGCCAGATGGATGAGCAGCAGCTGAGGTCCCTTGGTTTGTTAAGTCCAGAGCAGAGCAGGCTGAGGAGAGGCCTCATGGCAGCCTACAGCTCCCTCACAAGGTGAGCGGAGGAGCAGGCACTGAGCTCTGCTCTGTTGGGACAGCGACAGGACCCAAGGGAATGACATCGAACTGGGACAGGAGAGGGTCAGGCTGGGTGTTAGGAAAAGGTTCTTCACCAAGAGGGTGGTTGGGCACTGGGACAGGCTCCCCAGGGCAGTGATTGTGGCACCAGGCCTGCCAGAGTTCAAGTATTGTTTGTACAGTGCTCTCAGACATAGGGCTTGATTTTTATGTGGTCCTGTGTGTAGTCCAGAGTTGGACTCAATGATCCTTGTGGGTCCCTTGGTCCCTTCCAACTCAGGAAATGCTATGATTCTAAGTCAGTTGAAGTCTCTGCTGTGATTCAAGTACATCTCAGATTTGAACCAGGGCTTTCCTTCTCCTAAATGAACAAGTGAACAAATTACTTGGAGTGGCAGTAAGAAGGGCTGCAAATGGATTGCATTTAATATGCAAATTTTGGTCTTTCTACAGTCAGTTTGAGTGTTTCTGTGCAATGCAATGCAATACAATATGCAATGACATGCAAAACAAACAAAAAGCAACAACAAAAAACGCAATGCAGTTGTCCCTCAGTCACTGCCTACATTGTTCTGAAGTCAGGAACAAATGAAACTCCCACACAGGCTGTCAGGAAAGCAGTTTCAAAGACAGGGTGACATCAAATGAATTTCCATCCATCTTTCATTAGAAAATTTCTGAGAAATAGATGAAAATCTATTTATTAATCTGCTGAGAAATTCCTCAGCATTTGTAGTGAGCAGTTTTATGTCCCTCAGTATTTGGAGTGAGCAGTTTCATGTTCTGTTGAAAAAAAATTTAAGTTTTGTATGTTGCAGGTAAAGAGACAGAAGAAAAAAGGAGAGGAGAAAAAGAAAACCACAAGACAAAAAAGAAAAACAGAGCAATTCAACAAATTTCTCTTGTTTGGAAGTCCATGTGTTTACTTTGCATTTTTCTCTTCTTTGGCAACTCTTGTCCCTTTGAACAGGGTGTGTTAAATTCTAGTCCAAAGGACTAAGCAAGGAAACCTTTGAAAAGCTTAATGTACTGAAAGGATATATAGTTAATAAATCACGTAGAAATGGTATGTCAGAGCACTAAGATTCTTATGTCAAGTAATCACATACACCTACAAAGCTGGTGTGCTCTAGATAACAGTTACCAGATGACTAATGGTAAACTCACTTCTTACTCTTCAGAGGGAACTGCATGTCTCTATATAGTAAAATTTCATAAAAACTGGGACAGAAAGCCCCTTATCGAAAATACTTAGATCAAATTTCTCATCTCCAAATATCACCAGGTAAACCTTAGCACTTAAGAGTCCCAATAAATCTGGATGTCTCATTGTTACTCTAATCTAAGAATGAAGTGGATCCCCACTTTTTAGCATTGATTATATCAAAATGACCTAACAATTCCAAATGCTTTTTCAAATGATTTTTCTTTTTTCTTGCATTTCATAGAGAAAGTCTTTCTCGCCCTGATCTCAGTATAATTGGATAGAAATAACATTTTCTTAGGTATATTATGATATCCATCCCATCTGTTGGTTTCTAAAGATATAAGACTACCTGTCTTATATCAGCTCAGAGTGCTATGCGGTCTAGTCCAGTATCTCTGCCATGGCTGATTGGAGATACCTAGGGAAGAAAAAGGTGATAAAGAGAACAGACAGTAATACACTCTGCACTGCATTCTCCGATCTGCTAGGAATTCCAGTCACATGGTTGTCCTGGGTGAGAAATAGTATGTTGTGTCTGATAATAGTTGAGACATTTCTTTTTTACATGTACCTAGTTACCTTTTGAAAGATTTTAGCATCTGTACCATAACATCCTATGTTATAAGCAAAGAATCTGTTGAACGGAGATAAATAATTTAACTTGTTTTTAACTCACTGGATTAATTTGGAGTGGCCAAATTCTTATATTGAAAGAATCATTGAATAATTAAGCCCATTTATGCTTTCATATTTACTGTTCTACCAATATATTCTTTTCATATCCCCTCAAAAATGACTGGAAGCTGACAGAAATGAAGGATCAGTTAACAGTGTATTGTCTCTACTAGAAGGTTTTTGAGAGCATTTTTATCTTATTTTCCTGTTTTCAAGATTTCTTTTTAGCTGAGATCAGCCAAGAAAGTACTTTACATATATATTCTGAAACATATGGATTTAGTTGTCAAAACTGCCTGTGGATGTTCTGTCCTTGGAGCTGGATCTAATAAATGAAGCTGATCAGTCTGCAGCTGTACACCATAAAGAGTACTTTTCTTTGCAAATCCAGAGGAACAAACACTGTTCTCTGCTCAGAGAAATGAACAATGTGCAAGACTTTCTCATCTCTTTTCTTCATTGTGCTGAAAAGACAGCTCTACTCAACTATTTTGTATGCAATATTTGTTAAAGTTGACTTTGATAGTGGGTGCTGATAGTGTGTCCCTTAGAAAAAACAGAATAGGCTTCTTTACTGAGGAGGCATAACTGAAAGAATCTATGCTGGTTCACCTTAAAACAAGCTAGTCACTTTGGTAGTGTTTTATACAGCGAACTTGTGTAGAAGATACATGTGATACCTGAGGATGTCTGACAGGTTATGACTTCTGATGAGTCCCATCCCTCTTTACTCCTCCTTATCCCTGCTTCAACCTCATGGTTCTTTTTCTTTCTATCCCTTCTTCTTGCTTCTCATGTAATTTTTTACTGATGTGAATCAACTGTGAATCCCTAGTTTTTGGTTAGGTTAGGTTAGGTTAGGTTAGGTTAGAAGTGATTTTACAAGTTGACTCAGTTCAAGAAAGGTTCTGGAGTACCAAATCCAGTGCAAGTGCATATGGCAAGAAGAGAGAGGGAGAAGAACATCCTTCTTTTCAGCTATTAGTTTGACAGTAGAATTACTACAGGTCTTCTCCATAGATATTGTACATCAAGTCATACCTAGTAAGTCAAATGTCAGATTTCATTGTAATTGCAGCATCTACCATCATTGTGGCTGTTCAAAAGCAGCAAGGTTGTAATGCCTGTGATGAGGAATGAATTGGCATCTGTAATGCATACATTTTGCTTTATCGGCACTTCAAAACAAGTGGGTTTGCCATATTCTCTCTCTTGTGGAAATTACTACTTACACTTTTTTTTTTTTTTTGAGTATTCATCATATTAAATACAGCAGAAGGCAGGACCTCCCCAGTTTCAGTTATATCATCCTGCACCTCTAAACAAAGCTCATGGCAAAATTTAAGTAAGTCCAATGGACCTTCAGAAAGCTAAAACAGGGTAATGTAAGTTGAATAGAATGTACAAGTGAAGGAGTGCAATGCAGTGCTAACTGAGAAGGTTTGGGAAGGAGGAAAAAAAATACCATATTGTGGTATCCCAGTGCCATAAGGTGCCAACACCCTAAACAGTGTTGGTAAATGGGAAGGGAAATTCATCCTTTGGAAATGAAAGCAGCATTTATGGCCATGCAGCTGTCTTCCTCTACACTTCTGGACAGTGATAGGGGCACTGACCACTCACAAGAGGAACAGGAATGATATAACTCTACGACCTTTCCAGGATACACCGGCCTCAGGGTAGTGCAGGGATACAAAGCAGCCACACAAGGTACCCATGAAGGCTTCTTGATTTATTAAACTACCTGCATGCCAAGTGTCTTCTGTAGTGGGGAGTTTTCCACCAACTGCATTAGTGCATGCAATTCTGCATAGGTTTAAACTATGCTGGAAACAGAGTAAATTAAGCTAGACAGGAGTAAAGTAGCACCTTTGCCCTTCTCTGACGACATGGAGATCAGGCAAACAATGTTTCATAAAATAATCTTAACAGCTTGTTTCAGAGCAGTAGAGTCAAAAGAGTAGGTTACTGTGGAGGTGCTCTGCTAATGGTGGGAAGAGCTGTAAATCAAGACAGATTTTCAAACAAAAATCTCCAGTAAGAGAAGGTGTGAAGAGGTGATAAGAATTTCTCAAGTATTCTCAAGGGAAGACATTGTTCCAGGATTATTTAAAAAAAAAAAACACACACATAGGTTTTGTTGAGACCAAACAATTATGAACTGCTTAGAACTGAAAACACACAAACAAACAAGTCAAACCAACCAACCAACAACAACCACCACCAACAAAATACCACTGTTTATGTGGGTATATTTCAGTGAGGTCAGAGTAAATGAATAAGCTTCATGTCACTAGAAAACAGGCAAAACATTTTGCTTCTAGTGGTAAAAGAATCTGAATACAAAAACTTCAGTCATTCAAACACATGCAGTTTATTTTACTGGCTATCAAATCAGGCGATGCAAAGATATTATGCAAATGTAATATCAATTGATTCTGAAAATGTGGAGCCAATTTTTGAACACAGTAATGCTTTCAGCATTCTTATGCAGGATTTGGATTTTACATAAGGAATATCGTTTACATAAGGAATATCGTTTACATAAGGAATTTAAGTTGGAAAAAATGAAAATAAAATAGTAAAAAAAAAGAATAAATACATAAATCCAAAACCAACAAGGCACTTTAACCTGTTCATGACTTAAAGTGAAAGGAAAGTGTCTGAAATATCTGTCATTTGGGATAATCCACCTACATCAATCAACGTGGTTTAGCATTTGTATTTGCATTTAGCATTTAGCATTCATAATAGTGGATCTGGAGTCAAGCCAAACCCATGTGTATGGCTGTTGCTGTCATACTTTATTCTGCCACCTTGGCCTTGATCCAGTCCAGTTCTAAAGTGGGTTGTAAAACAGGACTGACCGAGTCTTGCTGTCATATGGTTTTCAATTTCTAAATAGGTCTTCTCAGCAGTGGTTGAAAAGGTTACTTTACTTGCCTTTTTAAAATTTCTTTTTACTTCTTAGTCTGCAAATCCACAGGCTCAACTTTCCATGATAAAGTCAGGCCAGGCTCATTTTGTCCCTTGCAACTACAGTAATAAAGAATCTGTAATTGGAACTTTGCTGCAGAATTTGAAAGAGATGCACAGGCAAGGGCAGAATTCAGCTCACATTGCTGTAGATGAGCTGGCTCAGCTGAGTTACTTAGAATTTATTTCAGTCAGCAAATAAGGCAGATATGAATCTGCATGTGCACTGGAAGGATTGCTTGAGTCAGAACTGGCCATCTTCCTTAAAGGAAATTTTTAGTGTAAAACCACATTTTATGGCTCTCCTAGTAGTGGAAGAGAAAAATATTATAATGTTTATATTGTTGTATAAATCAAATGCATGGCTGTTGTTTGAATGTGCTGGTCTGGCTTTTAAACTTAGTCTTGGAAAAAGATCAAGGAGCTATTGAATTCAGCTGACAGAGAGGCAAACATAAAATTAGCTGCATAGAATGCAGTGTGCTGAGAGCTCTATATATTGAAATTTCTCTGCTGGTACCACATTGCTTACTGCCCTGTGGACTTATCTGTATTGGCATGGACCATGGGAATGTGGATGCTCTCAGCCTGCAACATTCCAAAACACATGCTAAAACAGGATCAGAAATGGCTGATCCAATAAAAGGGAGGATGGTCTAAATTGTGATAGAGCCCTTGTCCCACTTGCATCTGAGAAGCTCCAGGAAGTAACAACAAACATCATAAACACAGTCAAATTGATGAGATACTGATTAACAGTAATTTCTTGACCGATGCAAAATTAATCTAACTGGAACAATTCCAAGAGCTGACCATGGATCTTATCCTGTGCCATGAACCAGCAACTCAGCTCTGTTGTCTAATTTGGGATCTTGTCTGAAACAGCACCTGATATTCATAAGTGGATATAAGAATCTTCTCAATTGTCCATTATGACAGAAATTGTCATAATACTCTATCAGCTGGAAGTTGTTCTATGCCTGCAAGCAGAAAAAATTACCTCCCTTCTAAACTGCTCCAGGCTTTGTGGTATAGCTTTATGTGTTCTCATTATCTATGGTATATTAGGTGAAGAAGAAGTAACTCAGAAGGGACATAAACTATATAGACTAAGAAATAAGGTAGGCATTATTTATGTATTTCAGTCGCAGAGGAGATCCTCAACATTTGTTCTAGTGCTGCAGGTTTTAAGGCAATAATGAGATATCTGGATTCTTTCAAACTAACAGCACATGATTACATTCATTTGTAAAAAGACAGAAAAGAAAGATGCAATTTGTGCTTTGAATCCCTGGGTGATAGAATGTTGGGAGTTACACAGGAGAAAAAAAAAAAAAAAAAAGCATGCATTTCATTATTGAAATGATGGGGAACTTGTATCTGCTACACTGAAAATCGCATTGCCATGTGCTGAAAACACTGGGGGGAGAGGGGAGAGATGGGGGGTGGGGGGTGGGTAGGGGGAGGAAGACCTCAAAGGATGTTTTACTTAATTTCTCAGCAAAAAGCCTTTGGACTTCTTTTGCCATATATTTCAAAAACCTCTTTTCTGATGTTCAGTGATAGTAGTAACCATCAGAGTTTTTCCTCATCAGTTCACATTTGATTGGAGGAATCATTTATCTCACTGACAACCCAGGACACTTCACTTTTAAAATTTCTTACCTATGCTTTTAGATAAGAGAGTGAGCTTTCAACTTACTGATCAACTACCTCGTAAAATAACTTAATAGCTTTCAGTTGTAAAATCTCTTTACTTTTATAAACCCCTTTTCCTCTTTACTGTCTTTTGAACCATTGGGTCATTTGGACAAGTTTGGGTTTTACTATTTGTCTGTAAAAAGAGCTGTTCACAGTCATGGTCAAAACAATGTATTTCTGTGGCTTGACCCCTCTGCTGAACGTGAGAAAATTCACCGCCTTCCTCATTGCAAGTCAGCAAAGCAATCTGGGGGCTACAGTAATTCATGTCTGAACATTCTCAGTGTAATGAGAATAATATTAATAACCAACTAATTCAGGGTACCAGTTTGGGATATGAAACCTTTTTACTTGTCTGTGTTGGTGTTCATTCATGCAGTAAGCATTTCAAATAAGCCTTCCTAAAATCAATTTTGAGCATTAATACTACAAATGTCTACTAAGTAATACTAATAATGTTACTTTACAATAAAACAGAATCCTGAAAATTACAAGTATCAAATGCAATCATGGGCAGGCAGCTAAGTAAGGTGGAAGAGTGACCATAGTCTTACCTGAAAGAGACATAGCATCAGGACAGAAACACCAGTTTCAGACAGCCATTAAGTACTCTATTACTTTGTTTCCCCATCTATTCCTTTTCCTGGTGGTGGATGTAGTAAGATCAGATTGACAGGACGGTCTCAGAGCTGTCATCTGTAAAGCACTGCATCCCTTGGAGAATTTGTTTGAGTCATACAAGCAGAGGTCTTCAGAATGATTATTTTACAGTAGGACTGTAATGATCTCTTTGGGTGACTGCACACAGAAATAGTGAATTTTCACATGCCATTACTAATGGTAAAAGATGAGGGATAAAGCAGCTGGCTCTCTGCCTTGGATAAAACCAAGCCCTGATGAACTTTATTTAAGCATATGGTATGGTTTGTCCATCACTCAACCTTTTGCATTTGTGGATTGGTGAATTCATCTATGTCTCAGCATACAAAGGTGATCATTCAAAGATAGCACCTGGTGTGCTTGGAGATATCAAGCCTCATGAAGGGCTCAGACCTTTCTTCTCTGAGAATTTTTCTAAACTGAGTGAAGATTTTACATCAAAACATAATCTATAATAGTAGTTGGGAATCCGTGTGTTTTGCCTCTTTCTAGGTGCAAACATATCAGAGCAATTCCTCAAAGTCTTCTTGTGTTGCAGCTTCTGTGTAACACTTCTAACTTGTCAAGATGCATATTTGCTTTCCCAGGGGATTAATCAAGGTCCCTACCTATGATTATCGTAATTGCTCACTGAGGACCTGGGTTACATGAAGTGTATTCAAAGACTATCAAATTATTTTCTGAGGACACTCTATTTGGTTCTCATTCTACCCCTCACATTTTCTTGAAGCAATTTGTAGTTAATTGCATTAAGTTTTTATTCTTCACAAACTCGTTCATGAACTGCAAAGAGATATGTGTCACTTGTGAGTATGCCTTGGAGTGGGTCAGAAATACAAAATAATGTTTTGACTAAAAGCCTTGATGCAAAGCTTGTCTAATAAGACACTATTATTGTAGTTCTCTATATTACATATAAAATTAATATAGTAGTATATATTACATCTACAATCCCACATATCTTATTCTATGTATTATATCTTATTCTATGTATTATATATGTATTGCATATTGCATTATATGTAATATGTAGTTTTACACACATATATACTTATACATATAATAAGAAAACACTGTAGAATTGCATTGTCCTGAAGAGGTGAAAACTGTCTGTGGATAACACCAGTGCTGATATCAGAAGGTGCCCACATGTAACTAGAAGGTAGCAAAAAGTATGCATATGAATTTTGTCTTTCACGTGGATGTTTGTTAAACGGTGCCTGGGTGTGAGGAAGGCTGGCTAAGGACAGTGGTACCATCTGGTTGCACAGCACATTTTGGCAAAGCACAGAATGGTTTCCTTAGCCACCCAGTTCAATGGCACCCTGTACTCTGAGAGTCCGAGCTTTGCACTTAAGATTTAAGGACAGTTAAAAAAAAAAAAAAAGTAGAAATAGGAATTTTAGCACAAAGGTCTCTGCTTTTGTCATCTAGACTATAACCTTATTTTCAAAGCCACTTAGGTTCTTATAATTTGTATAGCATGTGGCTGTGCTCCTTACAGATTTTAACTCATTCTGGCTGGACACTTTTTTAAAAGCACGTAACATATTGAAAACCCCTCTGTGAGGCAGCCACACTAGAAATCATTGGATCACTGTTTTCTACTAACACTTGTTAAAGTTGATGCACAAGATAGACTTTAAATCCAACAAGGATTTTTTTTATTTTTTTTTAATGAAAGAATTTTAATTCTATTTATTCTTTTTATTCTTTTATTCTATTCAACTGAAAAGCTGTTTTGCTGTTAATTATATGTCTGTTTTGAAGAGGTTGCACACATTTCCACTGGGAATTGTTAAGTACAGCTGAACTAGTCTTGGAAATGAAAGAGCAAAAACTGAGATGCCCATTTCAGGTCACTCCCAGTTTTATTTTGTACAATTCTGGAAGACAAACAATGGTTTAGATATCTGTGAAAATAGTGGAAATTAAGTACTAAGGCATAGGAAGGGCTTTATGTAGTGATAGAAGGAGTGAGGTAAATAATAGTTATGCTAATGGTAATTATGAAAACAATAATATTGATAATTAAAAAACAAACAAACAAGCAAACAAAACAGTTATTTTTGGTACCAACTACCTGAAGAAGCCACAAAACTACAGAATTTTTGATTGCTATATTTCTGAAGCCAAATTGCTAAGATTAACTAACTTCCCAATAAATGCCTCCAGCTGTTTGAATGGGGTTCTGCTCCTGCTTCCTCTGGCTTGTACGGAAAATGCCTTGTGTTCCATAAAGCAAAGTAAGTTAAATGAAGGCATTTGACGCTCCAGAAACCACATGCCTACAAGCAAGATGACATGTTTCAACTCATTCTTTTTCCTGCCTTATGCTGAAATAGGGTGAATATTCAATACTGCTGAGTAGCAGGGCCATCATTTAGACAGGCACTTGAAAACACGACTAATTTTAAGCTATGAATTTACCAAATAAAGAGCCAGTGAGGACTCATAGGATCCTCACTCAGCTTTAAGGATCCTCACTCAGTTTTAAGGTCATTTCAGGCAAAAGTTCCTTTGATATTAGTAGTACTTTTCAGACATTTTACAAATGTTCAGGACATTTTGCAAATGTTGCCATTGTCTCACAGGAGTGATGGGTTTCAAAGCTTCAAGTCTGCATAGCTTTCCATACAAGCACCTTTGGCATTTCTGTCAACAGGTGTCAGACAGTGGAGGAATAAAAAAAGGTTTGAACCCGACTGACAGAACCAGGACCATCTTGGCAGAATCTCTATCAGCTGGCAGGGGGAGATCGACTGCACAGGTATGTGACGTAGCCCTGTTCCTGCAGCTGCTTCTCTGCTGGCAGTATTTGCATACCCATAGCCCAGTGGACCCCAAACTGGGAGAAAACATTAGAGCAGCAGGAAGAAAGTGTTAGAACTGTAGAAGTATGTGCATATGATTAATAAATAAATGCACATATATTGGAGGCAAGCATTCAGAAATTTTGTACCAGTAAGGTACACACCAAAAAAGTTTGAAGGCTGCTGCAGCCATCCCTGTAGGAGTTTCTGTGCAACAGTCCTTGATGGAAGCACCCCCTGAGGTGTGGAAGTCAGGAACAAGGAGCTGGCTCATTGCTGGTTTTTAATGGTGGTTCTAGTTAGGCAGGGGTGTGGGTGTTTCAAGGATTATTCCCATTGGCCCCTTCATTTTTGTGTCATAGGTGCTCTGATCAAGTACACATATAATGGATATGAAATGTGTTCCAACTGTTTCTACATTCAGGAGCATTTCTCCTCCAGCTTACCAGCATTTGAGGCTCTGCCTACTGGGATTTTCTCTTTCTCTGGTCTCTCTGGTTTCTTGTGCAATTCCACACTGATATCCTCACTAAGCCTTGCATTTAATTACAAGCTTTATTAGTAAACAGTTAATAATAAAATAAAAGTGATGCAAATAAGTGATGCTATTTTATATAATTTATTTTGATGTGTGAGCTCTGAGTTTAAAAGAAAAGTCCATCACTGCAGCCAGTTATCCTTTGGTCAATGTAAAGTTAATTTTAATAGAAAGCATGGCTGGATATGAAGTATCACAATAGCAGAGTGGACAGGAATAGCCAGAAGAAATAAATCTGCCAAAAATATTTACATTTGTTGAACTGTGAGAAGAGTTTTAATTTCAGAATTATGGGGGTGTGAAATGTCACTTTTAATGTGTAATGAATATATGCTTATATAATGTAGTTTAATATCAAAGGCTTATTGCTGGACGATATTTAGTGTTTCTTAATACATGCTTTGTTGCCTTCACTCTAATTTCTTCAGTACAGGTGCAATTCATTATTTGGTACTTTGTCTGCCTGGGATGGAGCTCAATTTGCCACAGCAGCCCCTCCAGCACTGTGCTCCGCACCGGCAGCCAGCACAGCCCTGGTACCACACCACTGTTCTGCCTCTCACTGAGCGGTGCTGGCCCAACACCAGGCTCTCTCCAGCCCCCCAAAGCCAGCAGGCTGCAGGTGGGTGAGCGGTGGGGAGTGGGCAGGGCCAGGGCAATGGACATAAAATGATCCCAAGTTGTTTCACACTGTGTTATGTCGCACTCATCGATAAACCTGGTATGGGAGAGGAAGGGGAAGGGGAAGGGGAAGGGGAAGGGGAAGGGGAAGGGGAAGGGGAAGGGGAAGGGGAAGGGGAAGGGGAAGGGGAAGGGGAAGGGGAAGGGGAAGGGGAAGGGGAAGGGGAAGGGGAAGGGGAAGGGGAAGGGAACGGAAAGGGAAAGGGGAAGGGAACGGAAAGGGAAAGGGAAAGGGAAAGGGAAAGGGAAAGACTTGCTCACACTATATTAAGGCCCTGCTTCCCAAGACATGGCTGAACATCGCCTGTTGATGGGAAGTAGAGAATAACTGTTTTTTCTTTCTCCTTATTTCCATACAGTCTTTTCTTAATGTTTCTTCCCTTTTTCTTCACTTAAAATTATCCTTATCTAAACACATAAACGTTTTTTTTTTTTTTCCCATCATACTTTCTTCCCCTTCTATCCCTTTGAGGAGGGGGAGAGAGAGAGTGGTTGTGGTGGAATTTATCTGTCCATTGGTGTGAAAACATCACATACTTTATGTACAAGCTTTTGTACCTAAGTAAAAGAGCTCACTTTTCCCCTTCCTTTTCATTTAACCTGTCCAGTTACACATGCACAAAATGACTGCAAACCCTGCTGTTGTGTTAGGACATCAGCCAAGAGAAGACAGGAAAAGTACTTCTCTCTCAGCTCATTATTCCCGTTTCCAGGGATTTAACATTAAAAAAGGGCATCATTAGTCACAGAAAAATTGGTTTTAAGTAAATAAATTTTAAGTATACATTTATCCATTTAAATTCTCATCACCTTGGGAAATACATATTGTACATAAAGCTCTCTCCACAATATTTCTTTTGAGACAAAATAGTTCATGTGCTCCCTGGCACTGTATTTGTTCATTTGGTTACAGATCCCTGAAAGCAGGATTTCCACAGTTGTAGTGAGAATCATCATAGGAAACACCACCAGCCAGTCAGCACTACGAGCTGTCAGAAAACTGATCTGTGAAAACCTCCATGCCCAACAGAGGACAAGAGCCCCTTGAGATTTGTGCCCTTATTGAGCATTGATTGGCCACACTCAGATGCACATCAGACAAAAACCTACCTGATCCTTGGGAAATAACATTTTGGTTGTGATGAACAGCAACTGTCCAATACTAATCCAACTAATAACAATGGGACAGTGCCATTTGAAGTTATCACCACAGGCTCAGGGTCTTGATCACCCATAGGGATATAGCAACAGAGTTTACAGGTCAGATTGAAGAATGCACCAATCATAAATATCCCAGGTGCAAACTCACTTAGTTTAAAATATGTATCTGGATAAATATGTTGAAACTTCACAGGAATCCCTGCACTGAAGGCAGACAGAGGAGCCGGTCTCCTCTTTGCTCAGCATGTCTGTGTAACTCAGGCCACTGGGAACGAGATGGTGCATTAACTGGGAGAGGTTCAAAAGGACCCTGCATATGAGGGGAGAAGAACATCTCTGCTTCTGTGTGTCTCGCTGTGGTTTGTAGTTACCCACACGGCGGTCTGGTTTGCCTCATTTTTGGTATTATGGAACCTACCAGATAGAAAATAATAAGAAAATAATGCTATGAAAATACACAGTAGCAACAATGCTTCTTGGTTTTATCTGTTAAAGACAAGCATATGGTTAAAAATATCTTGGTTGGAAAAGGAGAATGGTTCCTTAAGGACATGCCATGCTGGGAGAGTGGAAGAGCAGCAGTCAAGTATATAACCCAGGGTCACTGGGCTGTACACATTACTCATAGCATATATATTTGACAAAAGGGTTGTATCATCTTGATGTTTTGATACACGTCTACTACACACTGCCTCTGTGCAGCAGGACCTCAGCACTACAGCCACACTCCAAGCTCTGGAGTATACTTTTTTTTTTTTTTTTTTGGGTTGAAAACATCTACAGATAGGTTGTCATGTAAAGAATTACGCTTCAGTGAGCTCTGGAGCCTCACAGCTCTTTTCCTGACCAAGTTAATTACTAACCTGGAAAAATATTTGAAATGCAGATTTACAGGCAGTCATGCTCACATAGTGTAGACCAGAGAAATTCATCTGTGACTTGAACTATATATCTACACATCAGCCCAACAATAATAGAAAGAGAGGAACATGTTAATTAACCTATATTGTAAAGCATCGACTCAGACAAGTGTTTCAATTCATGGTTCAATTTGTTTTGACTTTATTTTGAGTTGGGAAAAACATTTATCAGCTGAAGTTATTTCAGCTTATGCACATTTGGATGAAGTAGGGTGCTCCCATGGCTAGTTCCTTTCCCATTTCTCTTTCCAGAGCTGGAACAGTCTGCAATGGAGAGTGATTTTCCTCAGGAGTGATGTGCGGAAAGCAAACTCCACAATCAGTAAGATTGTGAAGTAGGTATTTTTATTCAGCTCTGGGTGGCACGGGGGGTAGTCCCACCAAAGTCGTGCGCACCCCAATGCAGCCCTTGCCTTGGTTATATGTGGTGAAGAGTTACATATGCATGAAGTTTCTCGAGACGCCTATACATATGCATGACCTATCTCTGCTTTGTATTAAAATTAGTTCCAGAGAGTCATTTTCACAGAGTCCTCCTATACATGCTTGCGCAGTGTTTTCTGGTAGTGGTTGCCAGGGGTCGTGGGGATGAAGATTAGTGACTCTTCCTCATCACTGCTGGTTGACCTCTCATCTCAGCGCAGACTCATAAGCTTCTCAGCTTCTGCTTAAACTGCAGATTTGGTTTCAGCTGGTTCTTGAAATGTGTTTCCTGTTTTCTATCAGGAACAGTTTTTCATGAGGAATCCCAGAATTTCCTGCCTCAGTTTCTTTGCACAATAGGTAGTGGAAGATATAGTACATGTCCCTTTCCTGTCTTATTTACTAAAATTCTTTTGGCTTCCTTTCACATGCCCATTAGCCTATCTTATCTACTGAAATCCTTTTGGCTTCCTTTCACATGCTCGTTAGCCTATCTTATCTACTAAAAGTCTTTCAGTCTCATCTCAGGAGAAAGACATGTTTTGGAAGATAAGGTTTGTTCTTCTGAGACATAGAAGTTTGTTGCTTAATGTTTTAACAGTGGTATGAACTTGATTTCAGTGCTATACACAATACCTGTGTTTAGTTTTGCAGATTCAGCTTTCCTGTCCATCACTTGAGAGAGGACTAACCTGCAAAACTGAGACATATTGGAGATAGGACCTTGACTGCACAAATTAGGCAAGAATTTCAGCAAGGTCAAGACCTTTGCTTTCAGTCTCATTTGGACCCTTGTCGGCCCCATGCATAATGTAGATTGGAACCCCTTTAACCTCAGATATACCCACCATAATAGTCAACAAAAATTCATGAAAGACTGTATTGGCTGTGTTTTTTTAACAGGCTTTACCTCCCACTGGATCATCATATTGCTTGCTTTCATCAGCCATCCCTGAGTCAGAGGAACACACTGGCATGATCTCAGCCAGTCATCAGTCTGCATTGTGTAAAATCCCTGGGGTGCCATCCATCGTGACAACTTCTGCAGAAGAACAGCAATGATATAAAGTGCTGCTTCTTGTTAGCGAAAATGTAAACAGCTTTAGACCAGGGATGTTCTTCAGGTCAGAGTGAAGAACCCTGCTTTTGATAGAAAGACTAAAAAGATCTTTTCTTTCTGGTGCAGAAAATGATATAAATAAATTAATAAATAAATAAATAAATAAATGGTTAGCAAAATAAGAAAAATATGATAAATAGGGATAAATATAATAAATAGGATAAAATAGGATAAATAGTAAAAATAGATAAATAGGTAAAAATAAGTAAAATCAGTAAAATATGTAAAATCAAGTAATAAGCAGATCACAAGCAATTTTTATTTTTATTTTTTCACTTGTGACTGCATTAAACTGGAGGTTTAGGAAATACAGTAACACATTTTAAATGCACTAAGTTTCTTTGGAACATTTTAAAAGCAAACATGAAATTAATATAGAAGAGAAGTAACTTGACATCTAGTTTTTTCTAGAACATTTTAGTATGTGCTCTTTAAATTTCTCCCTCTTTTTTATTTTTTTATTATTATTATTAAATCAGCAATGAATGATATGTGATATTTGCTGGAATTATGTTTAATCCGTTTAAGTCATGAATTCCATAACTCATTTCAGTGCAAGTTTTTTAACATGCACTACGCGTGCCTTTGTAAAAAAGTGGATGCTCCAGAGAATTTCCCTACCATTTGTTATGTTTTTTGTTAATTTGTTAATTGAGTTAGTGGGGAGATGATTATACTTCTGACATGTCTAGTTTGAAATGTGTCACAACACTTGAGTGATAAGGAAAAAGATCAGAAAGCTGTGATGCGCTTTGTGCAAGTAGACATTTCACCACTCAGCTGCAAATTCTTGCTCTTTTGAGGTGATTTGCCAGATAATGGGAATTCTAGAGGGAAATAAGAGCTGGTCAGTCCTGACAGTCATTGTGGGGCCGCGTGTTGTGGAGCAGCAGGAGCTGCTCTGCAAGGGAAGGGGAGCCAGGAGCTGGGAGCTGCAGCATCCTCACCAACATGGGATACCTGGGCCTTTCTTACTCAGCACATCATCTGCCACCTAGACAGGGATCCCCTAGCATAAACAGTGTAAGTTCTATGAATAACACCAGCATGGTATATTAAAGTGTAGGCGATATATACAACATTAGCAGGTGACACTAGGCTGTCATATAAATATGAACTAGATGATGAAAGTAATAATGTATTGTTAATCATAAATGAAAAGAATATTTAATCATCCCCAACAATTAATTAAAATAACACATATAAAATGAGTATAGGAACACATCAGATAATATATAGTTAATACATTACATAAACATTCACTTCCAGAGTTATGTCAATTACCTCAGCATGTGAACAATGGTGTGACATCAGAAAAGAGAATGATCTGCAGAGTCTGTCTTGAGGAATATGTCTTATTTCTTGTGCTTGTTCTGGGGACACATTAGACTTGCAGAACTATGATAAAACAGCCATTTCTGTGGCCTTGGTGGCTTTCACACAAAATGCATTTAAAGTATATTCTTATTCTTAATGACACTCTTCATGACATTTAAAATATATTTATAGATATAAATTTTCCAAATATTTTTAAGTACTTTAAATGCTTTTATAGTTAAGTTGCAGTTGATGGGTTTTCATAGTAATTATTAAGAAACATGCTTTAAATATTTTGGACAAGCTGTGCTTTCACTTGACAGCATCTTGTAAGCTCTTTGTACTCCTAATTGTTCTGAAGTAGAGTTTCTAAATTGTACATTGAGTGACTGTCCAGTGACTGCACTCAACATCATTTATGCGAAATAATTAAATTTTTTGGTTATATGACTAAATGTAAAATAGGTTGAAAATGCAAGTGAAGTTTTTCAGAGTGGTCCATTTTTTGAAGAAAAAAAAATATATATATATTATTGTGTTGTGTGTATTTGTTTTACTCAAAAGTAGATTCAGAACTTAAAGTGTCACTCTTCTGGAAATTGAATCTTTGTAAACAGGCAAATACAAGGAGGTTGGTGCTATCACTGGTAAGAGCAGACCTGCTGGGTGGTTAATGAGAAGTTTTGCCTTGCTGCAGCCCTGTTCTGACAGAAACCTGTCATGTCAAATATTGCATGTCAATATTTGAACTTAGCCTGAGAGTTAATTTTATATTCCTTGGTCATGAAAGAAATTTAATGTATTACATTGAGTAACCTCAAACATGTATATTAAGATGATTACCAAGAAATAAGGAAGGGAGGGAGGGAAGGAAGGAGGAAGGAAAAAGATGGATGGGAAAATATTTTGCTAATACAAAGTATCTGATAAGAGTGTTTTGAAAGAAAACTTGCAGTTACCTCTGCTGTTTCTTTTCCTCAGAAAGATTTAATTTGTAATTGAAAGAAAAAAATCCATAATCTAGCTATAGCACTTATACTTGGGTATGCTTTTTTTTTTTGTTCTTTTTTTTTTTTTTTCCCCCTTAGTGTAATTAAAGACCAGAGTGTGTCAAGGTGTTAGGTAGGTCCACAGTTCATATACTGCCTTGTGAATTCCAGGGCATACCAACAGGAGAGGCTCTGACGCCTGACTAGACTAAGGTTGAAATACTTCATTGAAGGTGGGAGCTGAATATTTTTTTCTGAAAAAATGTTGAACTATTACATTGGAGTTGCTTATTTTCTATTCAGATTCAGTAAAGTATCTTGAAACCAGTGAAACAAACAAACAAACAAACAAACAAAACCATTGTAGTAATCACGCAATAACTGAGCTAGCATATTGGATTTAGTTTGAGCCCTTTAGTGAGTTTTTCTTCAGTAGTCATCAAAAGAATAACGTGAAAATTAAATACAGAATGAAGCAAATTGATTAAGGGTACACTTTGCAGAGAGCACATCTGAAAATAACCTTTCTAAGACTTTAAACAACATGAGGCTTATGTTTCTGCCTAATGTTGAATATATGTTCAGATACTATACTGAACTCACTGAACATACTTCAAGCATATCAATGTAAAATTTAGCTCTTGCAAAATACTTTTAGCCAAGTGACAAATGACAGAAGGACGAGAAAGGAAATACTTGCAGCACAATGATGTGTCAAAATAACAAAGCATCCAGAATATAGATTAGAAGCAACAAATCAGTGTATGTTTGTTTGTTTGGGGTTTGGGTTCTTTACCAAGCGAAAAACCAAGCCACAAAAGATGTGTTTGTATGTCCTCTTAAAACATTAAGCCTGCTGGAAGGAATTTACCACTGAAAGTGACCAGAGGCTTGTTGAGTTGGACCCTATTACCAAACAAAATTAGTAGATATGTGGCATGTATACCACAGAACGGTTGAGTTGGAGATTACCTTGTTCAACCCCCTGTTCAAGCTGGGTCTCTTAGCACAAGTTGCCAAAGGATCATGAGTAGGCTGTGCATAACTACAGTGATACTGTACCCTTACAGTTCAGTGAGAAAATAGACATTTGAGTATATTTTGCAATTAAAGAACTAAATTATAGTTCTAGAAAATTAGGACTACAAGGTTTTCTCTTGCTGAGTTTGATTTTATGTTAACAATACAACTTGTTAAAAATCACTGAGCATCTGCTAGGTTATTGGGGTCCAGAAGGAAAAAAGATTTGATGTTCAGCTGAGCTAAATAAATGTTACAAGGTTTTCTGAAGTATAGTTGTTCATCCAGAAAGAATGATTAAGAACTCCAGAGTTAGGTATGAAAGTCATCTTTGTACAATAAAATAAATAAATAAAGATCTAACTACATAGTTTAACCTTTTGTTGTTGTTGTTTTCCTATTTCTACCCATCTACCCATTTAGTGTGTGCAACATGATACTGTTACATGCTCAGCTTGCACAGGATGTTGCCTTTAATAGATATTATTTCCTACAATAAAATATTCCATAAATACAAGCTTTTTCAATAGCCTTATATAAATTTGTTTTTATCTACTTATTTGCATGTAGTTATGCTACATGTGCCTTCAGGTTTTAATGAATTCTTTTATTTTGGTAAGTGGTAGTGGATTTATGTCAATTGTGTTCTCTAGCACAGATGCTCAAACATTGTGCTGAATCCATTTGTGTGAGGATTTACTTATTTTTCAAGGACTATCAATTAATAAATTTCCTGACCTGGATGTAGTATTCAATAGAAGCTCTGCAGTTTTCGCTGGTAACTCTGAAGACTGGTAAAGCTGAAGACAGAATTACTGTGTCAGTCCACCTTCATTTTCAATGCATCAAAAAAACCTTTATGTTCTACTGTGGTCCCCCAGTTGGGCAGGATTAGGCTAGAAGTCTTAGTTTTCAGTGCCTAAGGATTTCAGTGGACGATTTTCACAGGTTCTCAGCACAACAAACTATTCCTGAATTTTGGGCTGAAATGTAATCTTTTACTTCTCCTCTTCAATGTTGTTGAAAGCTTGTCATTTGTGACTCCAAGAAGGACTGAAATACCTGTTGTTAACACAAACCAGTGAAAATTCACATGATTTAAGCAGAATGATATTAGATCTGCAGGTATTTGTAGCCTTGGATTCATAAATACAACAAAACATATTCTCTTACCACATGCAACAACATGGCCCTTTTTAACTTGTGATCAGTAATTGAATAGTTATCTTAAGACCATATGGTCCTTTCTCAATCAAAGATCTTTTTTAAAAAATGTAAACTAACAGAAATATGACTATCACCGCTGTTATTTTTGTTTTTATACAATTCTGACACTAATTTCAGCAATGATGCTGGTGTAATCAAAAGCAGAAATTGAAGCAAACTCCTCAAATAATAAAGTTATATAAGAATAGCATGGATGTCTTTCCCTGTTTCTCAGCTTTCTGTATCCACTGAAGCAACAAACCCAAGGACATTATTAAGACTTTTATGAGTTGATTCAATGGTAAAAAATGGTGTTAAACATTTTGATAAAAAAAGTGGGGGGGGTCATTTGTGTGACTATATTTCTTGTTATTTTTCTTGTTTTACCCAGAAAAAAAATTCAGGAAAGCCCCAGATTTCACATATTTGTTAAACTGAACATTTGTTTGCTTTCATTTTCTTTTCACCTTAACCTTTATTTTCTATGAGAGTTGATCTCCTGAATGCAAAGATCCTTCCAGGATGAAGAATTTCAGACTCTCTTGAAATTTTTTTCTCTCTCAGTGCTTGCCCTATACCTTGTAGGGACTGAAATGAAACAGAACTCTGAATCGTTTTATAGTGGGAGTTTCCTGCAAAGTCCAAACAACAAACACCACCTTTTAATACATGGACTAATCCATGTAAGGCACATGCCAGTGGCATATTTTGCTTCCTGAAGACATACCTCCAGTACTGGAAGTTGTTTAAGATCATACCACTGGAGGCCACAAATTACAAGGAACTGAAAAGATGACCTTCCATTCGGACTTTCAAAATCCCTGAAGGAAGGTTAGTACATAAAGCTGTGTGAACTGTGACGCTTGAACTGTAACATTTCATCATCATGTTGTCCACTGAAAAGCTCAGCAATAGTTGAGCACAGCAAAAGATTCAGAAGTTTGAGAATTAGCCAAACTTTATTTATTTATTTATTTTTAATTTATTCCCATTAGATTTTCAGCACTTCTTCTTTTGGTCATGACTAGGAATTACATCAAAGTGAGCAGCTTGTTTCTTGGTGTGTGCACAATGCCTACTCAAGTTCTTGCCAGAAAATGATAGTTAAATATCTCTGTTTTTGGTCTGTAATTGAGGGAGATGGCACAAAAGTCAAAACTCAAGATGGGATGAAAAGATGGCTTTAACATGGCATACTCTTCTGCTCCCTGACTGAAGCAATCTGGCAAAGTTATTGGGAGTCAATCGAAAGTCGGTATGAATTGCATCAGTTCCTGGTAGTTCTCAATCTGTTACTCTTTAATACTCTGTATTTGACAGCAGTAATAGTTTTAAGATGATTAAACCTTTATCCATACCACAGAAGCTTCTGTCTCCTAAGCTGCATGATCCTAGCCATCTTGGGTGTTTTGCTATTTTATCAAGGATCAGATTATCAAGCCAATTTCAATGTCCCTCTCTGCCTTGCTTTCCCTGAGCTGAGCAGCGGCTGTGCTCTGGGGTGGGTTCACACTTCTGGAGCAGGCAGGGGTGCCTGGAGTCATATCTAATGCTCTTGGCTGCTCTGACAACATGTGGATAAGTAGTGATGATATTTCTGTAGCAATTTTTTATTTTTTATTTTTATATACCGCATAGATGGTTCGAGAAGGCCTCCTCTGTGTCCTTGTGAGGTACTTCTTTATAAAACCAGAAATAAATCCATAAGAGATAAAACCTTGCTAAAGCCCCCCAGTGCCAGATATTGGGTAGTTTTCCTCTAGCATTACAGAGAAAAATCATATGTAGCATATCTCCACAGACTCAGTCAGAATACTCTAAAAAAGAGAGGGAGGTTTGAAAGGTGACTTATTTCTTGCCCAGCAAGCTCTCTCCCATGTCTTCTATGGGATGCAAACCAGGCTGTTTAAAATCAATTTTCCTCATTGCTTAGCAGTCCAAAACTGCCGAGCTACTGAAAAGTAGATACAAGGGAAAAAGAAAAAGAAAAGAAATATAGAATGAACCAACTACATTACTATTTGAAAGCATAAATTTGGCCCCTTGATCAATGTTATTGCTCAGATCCAGATGTTAAGATTCCCCACTTAGATTTGTTTGCCTTATTGATTTTGATTTCTTTTTTTTTTTGATATTATTGTTCTACTCAGTAAACTCTGATCTTCTTCAGAGAGAAAAAAACTGTTAAAGATTTTTGCCATTTTTCACTTGTAGCATTTTTAGTAAACTACAACTTGCAGACACCGTGTTAACATGGGAAAAATGAATATTTTATAGAAATACGTAAAGAGAAGAAATCACCTATTTGTGAATATAGGCCGAAGAAGCTTTTACTAGCACACAGTAGTCAAAAAATACTTGATATTTCTATGTTCCACAACCCTTATATCTTTCTTTACACCTTGTAAGATGTCTTCTTTCTTCACTTTATCCCTTCATTCCCCCTTCTTTTTTTTTTTTTTTTTAAAGAAAAAATCGTTAGAAGTCTAGTCAGCAACAAAATTCACACTAAAATGACATCTGATATTATAATCAGACTCAGCCTAGGAACATTTCATACATCTTCTTTCATACGCTTCCCTTTTCGTTTCCATTCCCATCTTTCAATATCTATCTTATGTTCACCATCTCAAACCTTAAAGGCAGGATGGGCTGAGAGAGATATGATTTGCTGGAAGAGGTGATTGCTTTATTAGACCAAATGATACAGATGGAATGCAAAAACTGAAAGGTTTATGGACAGACATTAGGAGATTTTAACAGCACAGGTGACAAGATTCTTCTTCCCCAAAAGTCTGACAATCAATTTCATCTGTAATAGTTGATCTAATCAACTGTTATATTTTTCTATCAGTCTTTCTTCACTATCTCAGAAAGTGAACATCAGGCAGTTTTTTCCTTATTGTACTTTCAGTTCCATCTTTATTCCTCTACAGTTAGCTTATTTTCTATTTATCTATATGACCCAAGGTTTTGTAATTAATATGAGACCTAATGATGAGCCCTCTCTTTGATGTCAAACTCAAATTTTACATTCACTCTAAGAACAGAAAGCTGAGGTCTTTACTCCTTTCTTTCTCCTAGATCTACAGCTTCACGTCTCTCCATTTCACTGCTGGATGATGCTTCCATGGGAATGACTCATGAAACATGGTACAGATATCACAAGAACGTAAGGTGATATCCCATTATGCCATGTAAATAGGTTTTGGTATCAGAAACACAGAAAATATCAAATTGCTTGAAAGATAAAAGAAGAAGGTGAGACTACAATTTTTATGTAGACAATTCAACTACTGGCATTTTGAGATTAATGGTACAATGAAACAGTCTCAGTCTTTCTGATTTAATCTACTAAAATGAAATCTTAAATTTGACTCAGAGCATGTGGAAGCAGTTCTTTTCATATATATTTAAATTCAATATTAATATTTAACACAAATTCAGAATTATGCTTTTTTAGTCAAAATAAGACAAAGATTGAAGCAAAATCTTTCACTGGTACAATTCTATAAGCAGTTACTCATTTCAGTGTAATTAATGTGGATTTAAACCTAAAGCCAAAAGGAAGACTCCCAACAGCAGACTGCCTACACATCACTTTTAAATTTAGACTTTAACATCCTGGAGATTCAAATTTTATTCTAATGTGCTATTCACTAAAATGTTATGTCATTTGAAGAAGTAAAAAAAATAAAAAAATAAAATCGCTAACCAGAAAAGGAGAGGAATGAAGTAATAATTCTTAACACCAGCCACCAAATTTACACCAACTGAAACTTTTAACAGACTGTTGGAGTAATTCTTAATATGCTGGAGAGAAAACTATATCCTCCGGATGATTTTCAATAATACTGTGAACACTTAGCTCTGCTAAATCGTGCTTCCTCAAAGATGGCTCTTGACCAAATCTTCATTTTTATACATTGCTCCATCCCTCCTTTCAGAGGTCCTTGTCCTCAGTGCTATTCACAATTATAAAAAGGTTGAAATTAGTTTTACCACAAAGCAAGGAACTGAGTGCCCTTGCTTTTTCTTTCTCCTTAAGTTGATTGAACTATACTCACTGTGGATGTCACATTTTTATTCCATGCACATTTTGATTTCCAAGTTTACAGGTATTTGCAGAAGACTCAAATCTTTATTACAGTTAAGGAAAGATATCCTACCATTAGCATGACTTGCAACTAACATACGAATATTGCCTTGTTAATTTAAATTAACAACACAAGAACTGAAACAATCATTTTTTTCTTCTGCTCTCAACTTCTACCAAAGCTTTGGATTTTTTCATGTATTTAAGAGTAACACATTCTAAAAGTAGAGACAATATAGAATGCGGTAAAGATCATAGCTTTAACCTAAACACCTGATTTTTTCAAGGTTTTAGCCAGCAATGAGGAAAAAATAAAAATAAAAATCTTCTTGTCCAGAGCAATGTGGAACTGCTAGGTAATGTACAGAACATTAGTCATAGGCAAGTAGTTAGACAAGCAGTTCTGGAAACATGAAGAGCCCTTAAGAATATTATAAAAAATATGTTCTTAATCACCCCATAGCTGCACAGAATTTCTCAAATCTTAATGTGTTCTGCACAGACCATTTGGAGATTGACTTCAAATCACCATTGCATAGTTACACATAAAGTTCTGTGAGGGATTCTAATTGAAATAATTTCACCAGACTTTCACTGGAAGCTCTACATCTACTGGACCTTTTCCTCATAGATCTGACCAGATCTGATTACAGAGACAGCACCAAAGCACAGGTTTAAGCTGCCACCCATCAGAACAATATAAACATATAGACATATTCTGCTCTGTTTGTTACAAAATCCATGAGAGTTTTTGTAGCATTGAGAATACCCACTTTTGTACTTTTCACCTTTGTCATACAAATTCCACTGGGGCCTTGCCTGGACAGAGGTTGAAAATCACAAAGAAAACAAGAGAAAGACCTCCCAAGGTAACGGTTAGTTTCCTTTTTACAATGCCCATTACCTTTCTTCAGTTTTCTGCTGAGAGAAATAATAAGAGAATTTAACAAGGAAGAAATCATTAAAAGCAATTGTTAACTTGTCTCGATTTATGACAAGTGTAAGAAATACAGTTTTTGCTCAGGCAGATGGTTTAAGGCAAATAAACTGAAGTGTTTTACATATACAATGCAGGACAAAATTGTGCACAACTATGTGTGAAGCTAAAGCTACAGATGGGATCACGAGCAGAAGAGACAAAATCAGCAAAGATAAATCTTTCAATGTTTATTTAAATGATTGCCCTAGTGTGACCTAAGACCTAGAAGAACTTCAAACTACCGGCTGCTAGAAGACACAAGTGCCTTTAGGGAAAGGATAGCTCTAACCTGGGAGAGTCTATTGAACACTGTTCTTTTTGCTTTCTGTTAACAATAATAGGAGAAACAACAAGATTAACGAGCACTTCTCATCTGTCCATTATGCAGCTCTGATGTTCCCAGTTGACTGAAACGCAACTCAGAAATCCTGGGTTCAGTTTCTGATTCTTATACAGATTGTGAAGTTTTGATTACATCAAAAGCAGATTTCCAGAAGCATATAGATATAGTTTGGTTCAGTATTGCTGGTTTTAAGCATTTATTTTATATATTTATTTATTTTTTTTTTGACACACACTCTTCAGACAAGCTTTCTAACTAGCTTGCAAAATGAAACAGTGAAAAGCAAAAGTCTGTCACTTTAAATAACGTGCTGCACTTTTTCATTTTCTCTATGTTTTCCTCAGGGGGTTGAAAGCTGAAAAATGATGCTGAATATCGTGATTTTCTTTTACTAATTCATTCAGATACAACTCAGACTGAACCATCACTCCAAAATATTTTGTTAAATATGTAAACATGAAATTTGATGAATTATATAAATAAACCTAAACAGATTTAAAAATAAAAATAAAAAATGGCCAAAGCTAGAAAATGAAAAAAAAAAAATCTAAATTTTAAAATATTCAAATAAGATCTGTATTTTTTTTAATTTTTGGCAAACAACAAATTAAAACTCTGCAACAGGCTCCCTGAACTGTTCAGATCTGGAAGGTATGTAAAATCACATGTAATTGACAGTGAGTTTTAGGATTCTAACTAGTCCTTTGCAATCAGAATTAAGTCTGTTAAATCCTGAAACAGAAGTGTTACCTAAAATTCTTAAATCTCTGTTTCTTAACTGTCATTGCTAATATAGTAACAATATATATATACAGCTACTCAAATAAGTAAGACAAATATACACAGACACATATATATATATATATACACACAGACATATATTTGTCTTACCTATTTGAGTAGTTGAGGACCTTAGGAGCAACAACTCCCTGCTGGGGATTGTTTTAGCAGCACTTAGTGCAGTTCCTCTTTCTACTACTCCCAAAGACTCTGAGAGCCGCAGATGCAACAAAAATCACTTGTATCCCTTTGACAACTAGCACCTGTCTTTGCATTTATCATCCTATGCCAATAATATTTTTGGGAAGACTCAGCCTTTGAAATGTACACATTGTATTTTTGTATAAACAAAAAAAAAAAAAGTTTGTTTTGTTCAAATAAAATTATCGCCTGGAGGTACATTGCTTTCTACCGAAGCTGTGTCAAGTATTAACACCCTGATAACATCAGCCACATTCAAACTGAAATATATCCACCAGCATGCCACTTTCTCAAAAGGATGCTTCCAACTGTGTTTCTGTGATGAACAGACATAATGGATTTACATCACTGACTAGTAGACTTCTGAAAATTTAAAACTTCCAGTGCCTAAATCAGACTTAGACATTGGGTAGTGCTATAGCACCCTGTCTGTGTCTATTTTATAGTAATACCTTGGGGGAATTCACACTTCCAGAAACCTCAAGGGGACATTCCTGTGTAAAAAAAAACAAACAAAATGCATATTTTCACAACAATATAAACCAGTGAACTATTTAAAGGGTGACAGAGATGAAGCAATAAAACATTTCCAGAAGACTTTGATATCAAGCTGCAGAGATTGAAAGAGGAGAACCTGAAACCATCATACAAGAGCAAGTGAAAACAGATTTCATGTCCTGCTGCTGTGGGTATAACAGCTTCAGCTCTGGTAATTTATTTATTGTCAATTAAAACAAGCTTTTGATTAATGGAGAAAGAGACATAATTAAACAAGCATAAAGACAACTCTCCTTCCGCTTCACATGCTGGACTTCAAACAACACTCCTTCCTCACCCCATCTCAATGTCCCTCACCTGCAGTACTTGTTACACTCCACACCTCCTAACCCTGAAGGCCAGCTGCCAGGAAGGGCAGCAGTTGAGGTTGGTGCATGAGGGTCTCTTTCTGCAGCTCCTTGCTTCTTACTTGCTGCCCCGGGGGACTTCTGGGTCCAGCCCTACCTTGAGGGACCAGTACTGACTAGGCCTGCCTGCCCTTGCTGCACCCAAGCCCTCCATGGCCTCATCCTGGGCTGTTGATCCCAGGGTGGCAAGTGGGCCTAAAGAGGCCCCCACAGTGCACTGATCCCAGCTGGCTCTTGGAAGAGGGCCTGGAGATGGTGGTTGCCTCTGCCTTTGGGCAGTACCTCGTTGGTGATCAAGTGAATGAACAGCATGGGGGAAAAGGCCACAGTCCATATCATCTGATAAAGCCTCTCTCCATTGTCCCAGATTTGATCATCTGTTGCATAACAAACCTCAACAGAGAGCAGCTCTTTTTGGCAGGTGAGTGTTTCTGTCCCCTGCAAGCAGCTGCTATCACTCCCTCTTCCTCTTGGTGCAAAGATCTCATAAGGCTTCACTGGCTCTGACCATCCCCCCAGGGCTCCTTCCTCCCCACCTGTTCCCAGGACCATCCACCTGTGCTGCAGATGCAGATCTACAGGTGGATATCAATGCAGCAATCATCAAATACTACTAATTAAAAAATCTCATTGAAAATGTTCTCTGTCTTTGCAACTAGTCTAAGTAGAATTCACACTTTAACATTCCTATGTTAGCACGTATTTTTTCATCTCTCTCACTCTTTCTTCTTCTTTTTTTTTTTTTTTTTTTGCCTCAGTAAGAGTGAGGAATATGTTCTTTATTTGAGGGTTGTGGGTATTTCATTTTCTCACAGTACTTTGAAAATCACTAGCTGAGGTTACCTTAATTGGCCATAAAGGCCGTTTGAAAACATCCCTGGCTATTCCTCTGTGTTGGTATCAGAGACTATCAGGACAGTTTTAGGTGTACTAGTAAGGAGTTATTTGTTCTCATAAAATTAATGTTGGGAGGAGGTTAATACACTAAATCCAAATGACAAAAAATTGGCCTGACTACCCTTTTCAGAGATACTTAGCTGAGTGCCTGTTCTGGGTTAAAATAAGCAACTTAAGGCGGGGGGGCCAGGGGATGGGGGAACGGGGGGGGGGGGGGGGTGGGCAGGGGGCAGGGAGGGAGAGGGAGAGGGAGAGAGGGAGAGAGAATATGCTGGCATTTTTGTCAAAGATGGATTTGGGGATTTTGGATGAGAGCCAGCTGACTTGAAATGGTGTGGAAACCTTACTTCTGCTAGCATAATAATATATTGGATCACTTTTTTTTTTTTAATTATTCTAACCCTTGCAGATAAAGAAGGTAAATATTAGGAATTCATATTATTATTATATTACTTTGTATTTTATTATAATTAACATTATTAATATTCAGTCCTGATATTAATATTAGGATTATAGAAAATGCCAAATCTGTGCAAAGTCTTAGATTTCTTTTTTTTTTTTTTTTCTGTAATTTAGATTCTGAATTTTCAATAACTACAAATCCAGGAATATTGTTGTACAATATGCTATGAAAACCTGTTCTGTGTTGTTCAAGGCAAACCCTGGTCTGCAGCTGAATACGTGCAAATACTTCATGGCAAGATTTAAGGGAACAGCAAAAATCTTCTGCCTCTATCTTTTTCTGTACCCTGCTACCCTCCCTAGGTATTGGGGGGTATGTATGTATGTGACACCTCAATAACACACTTTCTGTTGATCTTGGTCTCAAATTTGTGTAATGTGTCTACATAAACCTCTATGCTAGAGAACACATTGAGTGTTTTAGACTGTGTTGCAGGGAGTTCCGACTTTCTTGATTCACGGATTTCCTGTATCTTGAATGAGATACAAACCTGTGTGAAAGATAAAGATTCTCAGGTGTATGCTTTGGAAACCTTTATCAAGATTAATAGCTACTAAGTTTGCTGCCAGATATAATAAGCATCACAGATGGAGTAAGCCAGACATCTTAGCTTACACTTGAACTTCATCAGAATCTGCAGTCAGTGCAGCTCGTTGATTAATCTTCCTAGATATGCTTTTGTTAGCTCTTATTAATGGAATAGAAATAGCAGAAGCAGTAGCAACTACCTAGCCTGAATGACATCTTATAAAAGTACAGCCATGTGAATGTATGACACAGAACCTAATCTTTAGTGTCACATCTGAATTCCTTATTATATTTCATTCTTCCTCAAATGCCACAAATTTAGTTGCCTCTGTCGGTGGTTAATGTGGATCATAGAAAAAAACTAAAGTGAGAGCATAAGACATTATTGTTTTCCTTCAAGTGCTGCACTTCCTGCCTTCTTTTAATTCTAACTGGAATTTTTGAATCATAGAATCATGTGGGTTTCTTTAGGGTTGGAAAAGACCTCCAAGATCATCTGGTCCAACCATCACCCTACCACCAAAGTCACCCACTAAACCATGTCCCTAAGCACCAAGTCCAATCTTTCCTTAAACACCCCCAGGGACGGTGACTCCACTCCAATGCCTGATTATTCTTTCTGAGAATAAATTTCTCCTAATTTCCAACCGAAAACTTCCCCTGGCACAACTCGAGGCCATTCCCTCTAGTCCAATCACTTGTTACCTGTGAGAAGAGGCCAACCCCCAGCTCCCCACATCTTCTTTTCAGGTACTTGTAGAGAGCAATACGGCTTCCCCTGAGTAAACAACCCCAGTTCCCTCAGCTGCTCCTCACAGGACTTGTGTTCCAGGCCCTTCACCAGCTTCATAGCCCTTCTCTGGTATTCCTTTCTTCTTATCATTTTGGTGAGGGAGATATACAAATTCTGCTTTTCTCATTACTCAAAGCAGGACTTGGACTACAACACCTAACAGTTACTTTCATTTCCTTCTTTTTCCTTAATGATTACTGTGGTCAAACTCTTACCAAGACTTGAGACCACGGAGGCAACCTAAAAATGTCTGTTGGTAAAACAATGACAAACAAAAGCAAATCCATTCAGTAGGGATGGGTGAACAGCAAAACAGAATTCAGCTTTCTGTTTTATGAAAGGGTTAAAATATTCTCCTGAAAGTCCTATTCTGCTCATCCTGGAGGATGCAGAAACTCAGGTCTGAGTTCAGTGTCCTCAACTGCACCTTAGAAGCAGGGAAGACTTTTCGATAATGCATGGGCTACTTCACCTGTCTGACTGCAGGCAGCCAGAAGTAGTTGTTATGATTGGAACTGCAAAGACCTGCGTAACCACGGTGCCTTCCATTAACCTGGAAACAGATCCAAATACCAAACAACAAGGATGAAGTTTTGTCAAGTAAAAGTAAAGTTGAAGTCTTACCTAGTGATTTTCAGTCTGCACTTTGTGGACATGATCTACTTCTTACTTGTCAGCAAAGTGAGACTGAGAAATGGAAATTCATTTGACATTATACAAAATTCAGCATATAGAAATTTTCTTACAGGGCTTGTAAATCCCATAGCAATTGCTTAGAGTTCCACAGATGAACTGTAATGCTGTACATTATGTTCATACTTGTATATTTCACACATACGATATATTGCAGAGACAGAGATTAGCATGCCAACATTAGAATTGTCTCAGAATGGACTTAAGTTACAAACTGTGCAGTAGATCTTACTGTGTGACATTTTGGGGTAAAATATGTATATTCTGTGCTGTGGTTATTATGGATTTTCCTGTGCGAATGGTGTGAATATAAATGCATTTGATTCTTCTAGAAGCTTGGGTGCAGCAGTAATGGGCCCTTTACAAGTTCTGGAGATGGATGTAGTGGTAACTCCTTGTGGGTTGGATGTTTTTGTTGCAGCAGAAAAGCACACTGCTCTCAGAAGTGCTGCTCTCCTGAAGACTTGATGAAGCAACAGATAACTCCTCTTTAGTGTTGTCTTGCCTGGAAGTTATAAACATCTCCCACTTCTGACTAGTCACTCTGGGCAATAGTGATTTCCTGTTGCTGTTTTTCTTTATCTTCCCCACTTTGTACATGGCAGGAGTTGATTCTTTTCCTCTTCTATCTGTCTGAAATATGAAACTGTTAGGAGATGTAGTTGCCTTTGTCAAGTAGATTCCCTGCTGAATTGTTTCAAAAAGATGGAGATTTTAGTGAACAAATATGTTCCCTCACTGACCAAATTATTTTTTGCTTTTACTTCCAATCTTTTTGCTTTTACTTCCAATCTTACAGAAGTATATTTTCTCATGAAAACGGTTGGATCTGAACAAAAGCAGATGGTCAAGTAAGTCCTTTAAATGTAAGACCCTTTTCCCTCTTCAGAGGTTAGAGATGGCTGCTAACGGGTAAATTTTAGTTTCTCAAACACTGGGAGGAGGGAAATCATGCCAATAAACATAAAACATATTGAAAAGGTGATTACAGACCAAATTTCTTAATTATTTGTATTTCAAAATGTCTCTCTTGTTTCATTGTTGGTTTAACACAACAACATTTAACACCCCTGTAGAAAGTGCAAGGGCAGTCTTTCAGCTGATGGGAGAATCTGAGCACACCCTTCTTAAAGAGGAATCAACATTCTTGCTCTGTGCCTGAGATACGGGGCAGCCATGCCTGTTCCTGACCATGTGTCCCTCTAATCCCAGCCCTACCCACGGACACAGCTTCTTGGCATGATCTGCCTCAGCTCAGACTTTCACAGCAACCTGGGCTCTTGGCTGATACTGGTTACTGCCACCCTTCCTGCCCCATTTTCTTCACTGTGCCCCCGTTGGTGAGGACATGGTGTCATCCTTGGCTCCAGCTCCCTTGGAGCAACCTGTGCTTGATGCTCCCTCATGGCTGATCCCAAATTCCTTTTCTCCCAGAAAATGCATATTTTTCAGTAGCTTTGAAATATATTCCTCTCAGTCTGGAACAAAAATACAGTGTCAAAAGTTAGGATTTTCCATTATTGAAAATACCAAATTTTGTGCTCTAACATGTTTTCTGCTAGAGAAGGGAGACTAGATGTCTCAGTCCTTGAGCAGAATCCTACTTTACATTCACAGAATGAATGTGCTATAAACCTATCAATTTTCATTCTTTATCCGGGAAAGGCTGCGCACCAGAAATTTTCTGTGTAAGTATTTATTGCTAGGAAATGCTTTAGTCATGAATACAAAACAGATTTATTTGTAGCCTTTGGCAGCAATTCCCTCAAAAATTCTCTTTCAGTGTGTGTATATGTACCAAATCTGCATTTTGTCCCTAAGCAAATTTTGTGGTTGTTGAAAGCCTGAGCATTTATGGAGGTTGCATTAACCACCTTCCACTGTGGTCTCAGACAAACACAGAACTTCCTTTCCTCACCTGTAAAATCACTACACCTTCTTAGCCACTGAAATAACTTCTCACCAGGTGGTATTTGAAATTTTTCTCTTGGTATATATGCAGTGTTACTTGAAGATTAAGGCACAGAAAACAACTTTTCTCTGTTCTCCAAAACTATAAATTCAGCTATCAACTTTGGAGCTGCTCTAGCTGTTATGTGGGACCTGAATGAGCCTGCAAAACATAAGTGCAGAGAGCCCATTGCACCAGTGGTGCAGTTGCACCATGCTGCTGTTGCAGTGTTCATACACCAGTGCAAGCAGTTCACCAGCACGTGAGGTAGCAGGACCCACATCATGTTTCAGCTGAGAGGGCACCAGCTGGAAAGTGAAATCAAGCCTGCTTTCTCTGAACACCTCCACAGACAGTCCTTCAAGCCAGACATGCTCTCTGCTGAGGACAAATTCTCTCCAAGGTTTCACTGGTGGGGCTTCCCTGTGTTAGCAGTGGATTAGGAAAAGTGTTCTGGAAGCATAGATAGTGAATTAATTTATTTAATTTTCAAGTCTATAAAATACTTTGGTTGAGTACCATCATTTATTACTTATTGTTAGAAGTGTAAAACCACTGTTATCTCTAATGTGACATAGATAACAGTCTCAGATAAAGCAATTCTCTGGAATGTTTTCAGATGGCTAGAAAGCATAACAGAATACTAAAGCCATCATTTTATGGGGTTAGTAGCAAAAAATATAGCCTCAATAGAAGTCCTGGGGAAGATTTATTTGTACTTTAAAGACAGTTCTAGCATTTTTCATTTCAATTTAGATGTGTTAGCTTAACTGCAGTAATAAAAACTTACACTAGCCTCCATTAAGGGTACTATTGCTCACATATTCAAGAGCTTAAAAACAATATGCAAATGTAGGGACTGAGCGGTAATGAATGCTTTTTGTTAGCACTGTCTTATATAGAGATAATGGGATAAATAATCCATAATGGATATGTTCTGGGAGAGCAAATCTTTGACAAGAAAATGCTTGTTGCTAAGGAAACTTGTTATATTTTGCATAAATTGCTCATATAGGCTTTGAAATATATTTCTCCTTAAGATCTTGGCCACAGTTTTAATTGAATTCAGGCTTTTCACCTGGCACAGGGTATCGCTTTGCATAAAGTGATTAAGAATCTCAGAATTAACTCTGCAGACTGCTGCAAACACCGAAACCTCAGGGGTGCAAATATCTGAGGAAGTAGTTAGGCTGGCCCTTCCATCACTTTGTTGACCTTTGAATAAAGCAAAGATTAAGTTTTCCAAAACTTTCCACTCTGGAAGCTTGTTATTGTGCCTAAATGAACAAGCCAAGAACAGAACTTGTTGGCAAGACAAGTTTGGTCCCATGGCTGTACACATATTTGAGATCACAGAATGATATGTTGGGAGGGTCTGAGAGGTCTTTCTGGAGCACATGTCAGTGCTAGCCTCCAGGATCTGCTTGTGAAAGATAAGCATTGTCACCTCTGTGCATTATTTCTGTTCATGCTAGGAATAAACTCAGGACAGCACACAATGTAAACAGACTATGTCATCAATAAGAAACAACTGGTCAGAAGTGTTAGAAAAAAAGTGTGTTTCTGTTTGTTATAACTTTAAAGATAATATAAACAGAAAAAAACACAATTTCCTCCTGGATTTTTTTTTTTTAACTGTATCTATCTCTTTCTTTTTCTCTGTCTACAATAGCTGTTTCCCTCTGCAGCAATACTAGTTTTCAGTTCATCTCACTTCCCCTGATTTCAAAGCCTGACTGCAGTCCTAGTGCAGTACGTGGAATAGTCCTCAGTGACCTCAGCTGGTGACAGACAGTGAGGAACCCTCTCCTTTTTCTTATGGAAGGAAATTTTATCTCTAATAGTCTTGCATCAGAATCAGTAAGTTCTGTGCCTCCCTGCAAGGCTCTGCTCATGTTTTAGCCCTCACTGATTTCTGTCAGAATCTATTCCTCTGTGTGGACAACTCTATTTTTTGCTCTGAAGCCATGTCCAGAGTCATGAAGGAATCGCATCAAGACCGTCAGATTTTTCTGATCAAGATACCACCTGTAAATCTCTTCTAGCCTTGCTTTTCTCTTGTGAAAAGCAAACAATAACAATACTCCAAAGCACAAGGTCCAAGTGTGAAAGACTTAATGAAAAAAAAAAAAGAAAAGAGACAATGGAATAAGACTCAGATTGTGTATTCAGTGCACTAGGGAAACATGGGTAGCAGCCTCAAAGTCATTTCAATTAAGGATCTAATCTTATTGTTTTTTTCCAAGTTTATTATGCTACAAGATGTTTCAACATTCTTAATGAGACTGTATATTTATGATGGATATCACCAGTGGAAGTACTGGAAGAAGAAGGGTGTTTGTGTGTCTAACAGGTGTTCTGGGAATCTAAGCAGTGTTAGAATATATATTAAGTGCTTGTGCACCTGTTACTAAACAAGACACACTAGATTTAGGAAATTCTGTGTTTGTTAACACAACGTATTAACAAAACTGATTAAAGAATTGCAAAGGGGCATTGGAAAGGAAAAACAGAAAAAAAAAAGGAAGAAAAAAAAAGGAAAACAACAACAACCACTCCTGACTTCATGTCTTACTTTGTGAAGAAAACCACACAAGAGTGTTGATTTCATTCCATCTCTTATAAGAAAGAAAAATTAAGGCAACGGGATGTAATGCCAAACAAACTGGCCAGATAGTACACTGACCAGTATTGTAATGAATTAAATGAATTACATTCTTTCCAAATAACACATACTTTTCCAAATAGTGTTTGGCAAAATGATTTTTTCTGCCTGGGAGTATTATTTTACTTTATATTCAGTTATGAGTGCTACAGGAAATTGCTGGATGTTAAGGATCTGAAATAACACTGTAGCTTATACCCTCACAGCACTGTCTAATTAGCCTCTGGGGCACTCTTCCTCTTCATACATGAGAAGGATTTACTCTCTGCTCTGTTCCCTGTCCACCTCATAGCTGTGAAAGTCAAGACACGTTATTACTGTTCCTGTCTGAAAATCTCCTGTGTGCATGTCACTCTTTAAAAATGAGAAGCTGAAGTTTGTATGTGATTTAGCAGGTCGGCAGGGTCAATGAAACCCCCGCTATGCAGGCCTGTTAGGCAGAGCCTGGCTTCTCTCTCTGGTAGCACCTGCTTTTGATGCCTAAGGATTCCCGGGTTCACATGGAAGTTCAGACAAACATCACATTTCTGAAATTGAAGTGATGCAAAAACTGTTCATCTGATAATCATAAAAACACTCTGTATCTTTTCCATTGTAAAGCAGGCTTACGATTTCTGACCAATTCTCTTACTTATGCTTGCAGAATACTTTAGCATTGTCTTAAACCTCAAGAGTGTTTAGCAGTGCCAGGAAACCCATGGAGAACCCCCACAGGAGCAGGCCCCGGGCCGGAGCTGCAGCCTGTGGAGAGGAGCCCACGCAGGAGCAAGGGGTCTGGGGGGAGCTGCCACCCGTGGGGGACCCGTACTGGAGCAGTTTGCTCCTGGGGGATGGACCCCATGGTACGGAGCCGTGTGGGAGCAGTTCCTGAAGATCTGCTGCCTGTGGGCAGCCCCTGCAGGATCACTTCAGGAAAGATGACATCCCGTGGGATGGACCCCATGTGGAGCAGGGGCAGAGAGTGACTGTGAAGGAGCGGTGAAGACGAAGCGTCAGGGACTGACTGCAGCCCCCATTCCCCATTTCCCTGCACTGCTTGGGGGTAGGAGGTGTAAGAAGGTGGGTGGGGTGGAAAGTGTTTTTAATTTGCTTTTAGTTTTTCACTGCTCACTGATAGGCAATAAATTATATACTATATATAAATATATATACACTAAGCTCCCTATGCTGAGCCTGTTTTGCCTGTGATAATTGTTGAGTGATCTCCCTGTCCTTATCTCGACCCTTGAGCCCTCTCCATTGTATTTTCTCCCCATTTTCCTGTGAAGAGGAGGAGTGAGAGAGCAGTTGTGGTGGAGTTCAGTTGCCCAGTAGGCAGTACAGTAAAACCAGTTACTCATTCTCTCTAGGAAAAACAATGTCAGCTTAATTTGATGTGAAGTTTGTAGTACATAGATGACCTTTCATTGTGAATGTGAACAACAAGGAAGAAACAGGGTAAACATGAATTATGAAAGTATTGAAAAGGTTAACAAATATTAGCTATGTTTCACATAGATGTATATAAGTGAACTTTTCTAGCAAACAAGGGAAAATGAAACTCATAGCTGTAACCTGCATCTAAAGATCAAGGCCTTGCTCATGATGCTCTACTACTTTGCTGGAAATCTAAGCTCTTTCCCAAAGACACTATAGCATCATGCTATGGCTTCATCATTCAATCTATCATTAATAAGAGGCCACTGACTTTAGCAGTTCATCTGTAGAAAGATTAGACATGAAACTTTGCAACCTCTAAAAACAATGTGTAGCGGACTTTCTATATATTTATTTATTTATTTATTTATTTATTTTTACTTTTAACAACTCATTTGACCTAAATTCCAAACAAACAAACAAACAAACGAGTTATGTGCATCTATATGTTCTGATCAATAAATTCTATTTAACAGTGAATTACACTGAAATGTACATTTACTGGGAGAAGCATATGAACTATTTATACTTTTGAAATTTCACTCTTGATAGATAAAATTTAGGAAAAGGCCGTGATGATAAACATGACTGAAGGCAAGTAAATCAATAAATAACTTGCAATATAATAACATTTGCTGATTTTTCAGTCAACCAGATATCATACCCACCCTCATCTCTAGTCATGTAGGCAATTAATATTCATAATTTATGCACAGCCTTGGTGCATTTATACGAAAGGATCTTCTGAAATATTAGTGTTTTCAGTCTTCCTTGTGTAAAAAAGGGTGTTGTTTTTTGTTTTTGTTTGTTTGTGTTTGTTTTTGTGTTCAGGAAAGCATTAATATATTACCTGTTTTGACACTGCTGATTCATTTGACAACAGGACTTTTTGACTGACTAATGATGACAGCTCAGTACAAAGCATGTGCTTGAGACCTTTATTTGCTGTAGGATATCTCCATCTAATCCTGACAGGGTATATCAGGATTCAATTTTTACATCAATCCTTTGTTTCTAGAGTTTGTAAGTGATTATGGGAGATATATTAAAGTGTGAGAGGAAAATGGATGTGTTAACAGAGAATTTATCTTTACCCTGATATTGGATAGGACACAGGACAGGGGAAAATATTAGTGTGCATCAATTAAAACTCTTTACTTTGATCCCCTCTCCCAAGAATATATGCTATATAGATTTTTCTTCTGGTTTTCCGTTTCCTTTTCTCTTAACTAAACATCTTTACTTAGTGAAATATTACAGCAGAAAATCTTTAATTTAAGGGATCCTCTATTGCAAGAATAAGCTGAATGTCATTAAGCATGATTTTTTAACTCAGCAGTAGAAGCTTAAGAGTGGAAATGTTTTGTTTTGTTTTTGTTTATTAGTAGTAGTATTTAGCTTCTTCACTGCAGAACCTCCCTCAGAACTCCAGTGAAGTAAATCCAGATAGTAAATATTTATGAACCCTCAGAGCACTCAACCTAGATCCTAATATTTTTCACTGCAAAGGGTCTGAAGAAAGTAATTAAACAAGATCTGAAATCAAATCTTACCAGTCCAACAATCAACAAATTTATATTAAACTGTAAAACAGTTCAAATAAAGTAGTAATTTTCCTGTGGAAGTTATTAGACTTATGCAAAATAGACAAAGATTAACATCTGATCACTGAAGATATACTCAGTTTTGCCAAGAAAGAAAAACTAGCCTTCCTAATTTCTTGGGAAGACATCTGCATCACCCATGGTGGAAGCACACATCTTAGGATACTACCTATACTGAGACGACAATTTAGGATGTGTGATTTGGGAGTATTGCTATGGGTGTGACAAGTCCCCTGGTTGGTGACGACATCGGACTCCTGATGATGAAGCCATGAGGAATGTAAACAAGTTGGAAGGAACAAAAAGGCTGATTCAGGAGATGCCTTGCTGTCTCAAACTGCTTGTTCTCCAACCATTAAGACATGGAAGTTACTAAACGTTTGCTGTTGCAGGGCAAAGTTGTTAACCAATGAATAGTTAGTAGAAAATTACTGCTTGTAGAGCTAATGGTATAAGAAGGGTGTCTGTCCTCAATAAAGTTAGTTGAAGTTATTGATCCTTAAAGAACCCTAATGTCCGTGTGGTCTTTACACCACCCTGTGATAGTTAGGGAAGAGGGTAAGGGTCAAAAAAGGGTACAAATAACACCAAGAGCAATAGCTGTAACTGTCCTATGAAAGAACATGTATTTTTCCTTTGCTGTTTATAGGAGTCTCCTGAAGTGGGCTCTCCTAAACATACAGAGTGAAAATGTTCATTCTAATATATCAGATTGCATTTTTCCAGTCTATTGAATGTTCAAAGGTAAAGAGTTCAGGGGACCCTATCTCAGGACAGTTTAAAACTACTAACATCCATGTCCACAAGATTAATTTTCCTTCAGTTTTACCTGCTTGTGTGTCGAACTGACATGCTGGCTGACTGTTCGATGTTCAAAAAGCGTGCCAGCGTTTGGACTCCCTTCTAGCAATCCAATCTCTGTCTTCCAGCCTATGTGAAACATAGCTCTGACACTATACTCATGCCAGACACCCTTTCAACTATTATTTAGACCATCTATATTTCATCTCCTGTTGCTTTCTTTCTCATTGCTCTGTTAAGTCCATGGCAATAGCACAAGAAATGTTAGTATTATTGTCAGCACTCTACAAAGTCCAATTCCTTCACTTCTGCCAGCCCACAGCACAGACAGCACCACCAATATAATGTCTGAACATTCCCTATGAAATTTTTTTGGTGTACAGAAATATGATGATAAATGGTAAGGCAACAAATAAAGCCATAGAATCAAGCACAATCCTTTCAAGGGACAGTGTTGCTAGAACATTCACAACTCAGACCTGAGAGGATCAGTTCTACCAGGTCAGGCTGAAGAACCCTCTGAGTCAGAAAAAAAGCCCAGTGTCATTAGCAGGAGGATTTCAAAATAAGGCAAAACGATAGCTAAACATGCACTAAATCTGCAGTAGTCCTGATATTTGCTTTGATGTATGGTATCCACAGAATAGTGTACGTGAGGTGTCACAAGAAACAGGAAAGGGATTATTTTCTCCAATTTGCATGTACAAGAAAGAACTGGAGAAGGTACAAAAGCATTAGATATTTACTGCTGTTTGCCTGCAGCATTCAGCACAAGGCTATTACTCTTTAATGCAATTGCATTCAGTAAAGTCATAGATTATATCCAAGTGTGATGTGCTTTGGAAACACTGGCAGACTAGGAAAAAGTCTTCTGAACTTGGCAATGCTTCTGATTAGCTTGCATGACCTCAGATGGAGAATCTGATGCTGTAACAGTACAGACCTTGAATTGCATGTTCTTTACACTGGAAACACGGTGTAATGGAGGCAGAGAATTTAAAAAGTCCTGAATACCCAGCAACTGCAAAACAGTTTAGAAAATTAAACACTAAAATTACAAAATTGAGCTGATGTACATTAGTTGTTCTGCCTTACACACTTCCAGGCATGGGGAATGCACAGCTTCTCTGGACAACTTGTTCCAGTGCCTCACTACCCTCATAGTAAATAATTTCTTCCTTATAACTAATCTGAATCTATCCTCTTTTAGTTAGAAAACATTACCTCTTGTCTTATCGCTATACTCCCTGACAAAGAGTCCCTCCCCAGCTTTCCCGTAAGCCCCGTTTCGTACTGGAAGGCCACTATAAGGTCTCGCCAGAGCTTTCTTTTCTCCAGGCTGAACATCTCCAACTCTCTCAGCCTGTCTTCATAGGAGAGGTGCTCCAGCTCCTTGATCATCCTCATGGCCCTCCTCTGGACTCACTCCAACATGTCCATGTCCTTCTTCTGCCAGGAGCCCCAGAGCTGAGCGCAGCACTCCACAGGGGTCTTGCAAGAGCAGAGTGGAGGGGGAGGATCACCTCCCTCACCCTGCTGGCCACATTGCTTTTGGTGCAGCCCAGGATACGGTTTGCTTTCTGGGCTGCAAGAGAACATTGCTGGCTCATGATGAGTTTCTTGTCAACCAACACACCTGTGTCCTTTTCCTCAGGGCTGGCCTAAATTCGTTCTCCACCCAGCCTGTATTTGTGCCTGGGTTTGCCCTGGCCCAGATGCAGGACCTTGTACTTGGCCTTGTTGAACCTTAGATTTTTGCACAGGCCCACCTCTCAAGCCTGTCCAGGTCCCTCTGGATGGTATCCTTTCCCTCCAGTGTGTCGACCACACCACACAGCTTGGTGTCATCGGCAGACTTGTAGAGGGTGCGCTCAGTCCCTTTGTCCATCTTGCTGACAAAAATGTTAAACACCAGTCTGAATACTGACCCCCGAGGAACACCACTCATCACTGATCTACAACTGGACTTTGAGCTGTTGACCACACATCTTTGATTGCAACTTTCCAGCCAAATCCTTATCCACCAAGAGGTCCATCTGTCAAATCCATGTCTCTCTAATTTAGAGACAAGGGTATCATGGGGGACAGTATCAAATGCTTTGCACAAGTCCAGGTAGATGATGTCAGTTGCTCTTCTCCTATCCACCAATGCTGTAACCCTATCATAGAAGGCCATTAGATTTGTCAGGCACAATCTGCCCTTAGTGAAACCATGTTGGCTGTCACCAATCACCTCCTTATTTTCCATGTGCCATAGCAGAGTTTCCAGGAGGATTTGCTTCTTGATCTTGCCAGTCACAGAGGTGAGACCGACGGGCCTGTAGTTCCCCAGGTCATTTTACTATTATCAGGAGTATAAGACAAAATAATTTTCTTCAGCCATTTATGTAAAAGTGCTGTTTTATGATTGTGTTATACTGCATCATTGCTGGGAATTATTTTGCTTTGTTTTGTTTGTTTGGTTTTGTTTTCCAAAAGCAGTTTCCAAATGTTTTCCAAACGTAGTTTCATATGAGTATATTTCATGAGTAACTGTCCTTTCCCATGGTAAGGGGGTTGGACAAGTCAGTCTTTAAAGGTCCCTTCCAAACCAAACCATTTTATGATTCTAATACTGAAAGTATTAGTTGGTATTTAATGTGCAAGTTCACTTGAACATTTTTTTTTTTTTCATAGGAAGAAATCTCTTGTTAATTTTCTTTCAGTTAGTTTTATTAAAGCAAATAGTCAAACCACAAGCAGAGCCAACATGTTTGGAAAAAATCCCAAATTTTCCTAACTGTGCCAGTATTATTACAATTTTAGTATTTACCATTGGCCAAAGCAAGCCAAGTATATAATGTGATAAACCAATCATAGTCACGGTATTAAAAGGTGTGTCTCTCTGCATCATGTTTTCCAACTGATTCGCTCTTTTCCTCTTAGATTCGGTTGCTCATTATTTTGTGCTTGACAGAATTTCTGGACATTTTCTCTATTGTTAAAATTCAACAATCTAACTACCACGGACTTTCCATGGATTTATGAGGACACATATTTCTTATATCGAACTAATAAGACATTTTCAGAATTACTGAATTCTTCTGTTTGTTAAATAATAATAACTATGACACTGGCATTGGAATGAGAGGAAAAACTCATATTGGAAAAGTTCAGAAAGTCAGATACTTTATTATTATTATTGCTGGCTTTACATTTGTAACTGTGGTGTTACTTTTACTAATGCCTTTCTAATAATTTTGATGAAAACCATAGTTTTTCATTTCTTTTTATTTTCTTGTTTGTTAATAGTATTGAAATCTGCTTCAGTATCAGCACAGGTTTAAGAATTGAAGTATGTTACTTGCATCTCATATGCAGTAAAAACTGCAGAGAAGGAAAAATGTTCTGAGGCAGATTGTAATGGCTGTGGTTCAAAGTTTCATCTTAGGAAACAGTCTAATACACATGAGTAAAAATAATATGACAAAATTATTTGGAACATTGCAAACAGTTTCAGTGAAATTTTATGGAAAATACAATGAAAATTAAAAAAAAAAACACAGCATTGTTTTCTTCCGATTGATCTGCTAATGGTTTAAATCAATTTACATACTCTGATGAATATTTCACATTGGTCAATGATTTGAAGCATACCTTAGTTTGAGTTCTAATCAATTTATTAATATGTGCTTAAGTTTTTATTGAATGTAATTTGAGGGGAAAATACATAATGGACCTCATCTGTATCTGTTCACATCAAGTTACAAAGGAAATCAAAGCTGCACCAAGATAAGCTAGCAACATGACTCCATTCATTGCATCTTAGAAACCCACTTTAGCAGTGCATCTAGAAACTCTTTCTTGGGTATTGAACACAATGAATTTTAAAGTAATTTGTCTTAGGAAAATCGTACATGGATTAATAACAGTATTAGCTCCTGTGGCCTCCTAAAACCAAGTGCATATAGTAGCAAAACTCTTCCTGAAGGCATAGTAGTACTCTTACAGCTAATATAGATTGAATAAATATCAATGAGACCAAAACTGAGCAGGCTGTTGATCTTCCTGCAGAACATGCCTGCATTTTCTCTGTCCAAGGACACAGACTCAGCATGTCCCTGTCTTGGATTATAGCGTAAACTAAGCAGGATTAAGAAAATTTACCTTACATTTGACACCACTTTGCTTCAACATGATATATAACCTTTTCTTCGCATACACTTAAACTCGTTTGCTTGTCAGGTTCTGGATGAGACATGCATTGATTTAGTTGGAACTAAGTCAGTCATTATACACAGCCTGTGCTATTCAGCTGCTACCTAATGGTATGATCATTAAAAAAAAAAAAAGAAAAAAAAAAAAAGTTAATTTTTCCTTGGCATGTGATGTATATAGGGTTAATTATGTTGCTGGTGTAAATGAAATTCAGTTTTATCCGCCTTGAAGTAACTACAACTTCCACAAGCAGTCATGTATTTGTTCATTCCAGAAACAGGAAAAAAAATATAAAATTATATGTCTGGAAATCCAGCACCAAAGATATGAAAGACCATGCAATGAAATACTTCAGATAGGACTGTTATTCTCACACCGTGACAGGGCATTCAGATACAGTAAGACTGTCCGAGTTCTTTACAGCCATGCTACCCGCTTTGGAAGAACTGGCCTGGAAGTTAATATGCGCATGTTAAAACAAAGATGTCCCAGCATCCTGTGGCTCGTCAGTTCCTAATAGATATCAAAAGATGAATAATCCCATAGGTCACATTTTTTATCTGCTAATTTTGTTATATGTGTATAAGAATAACCTAAATTATACTTACAAAAGAGCTGACATTGCTAATTTACAATTATTAATTATCTCCTTGCTGTAAGTTGAAAATACATGGCTAATGTTTGGTTTCTATTTCTATTTTATTTTATTTTTATTTTGTTTTGTTTTGTTTTGTTTTGTTTTATTTTACAGACTACTTAAAAAGGAAAAAAAGCATTCTAATTAAAAATGACTTTCTTGGGAAAAGAGCTATTAATACCTAGAAACTACAAATTTTTCTCTGCCCTGTGACTCCAGATGGTGGTTAGGACAGTAATCATCACCCTGTTTGTTCATCGACTTCTATGAAGTGACTGAAAGTCATCCATGCACTTGGTCATGAACAGCAGTCATGTCACTATAGATATAGATATAAATAGCATCTTTTTGTTTTGGTTCTGTTAGAGAAAGACCAAAACATAACTGAGGATTTAGGAAGTGAATAACAATGAATGCTGTAATGACCGACACCTGTAAGTGCTCAGCTAGCGTAAGTACCATATAAGTCACTAGGAAAATGCAGTTTCAAAATCACAGAGATGAAGGACTCTGTAATATAAGTACACTAAAAGGGATCTCTGAAGGTCATCCTGTCCAACACCATGACCCAAAGCAGAACCAACTTTGAAGCTCTATACAACTTCAGAATTGTACTTTGTTGCACAAGTTCATATTCAGTGAAGTTTTGAATAATTTCATGGACTGAGTTTTCTCTCTGGACAGTTGTTTCAATGCAGAGGTTGTACCTCTTCTGGCCTAAAAACTAGCTCAGGATAGACAAGTAAGAATTATCTATCAGCACCAATCTGTCCAATCTATGGAGATAAAGCTAAAGTTACTCTTGATTTTCCTACTAATGTTTGTACTGCATTGTATTTGCTGTATGTACATGCATCATATTTACACTGGGAAGCTGACTGTATTTCTTTACAATTGTTGTGTGTTGACTGTTGGGAAGTGCAAGAGTCTAACAAAACAAGATCCTGCTCAGCTTGCATGTATCCCCTAGCATTTGGTCTTGCCCACAATAGATCCGAGAAAATGTGGGAGAACAATTTAAAAAATCGCCAAAAATCTTGGGAACTGAGGACATTTTAGGAACAAAATGACTGATATATATATGTTTTAAACTCACATATTTACTTTATAAAAAGGAAGGTTATTTCGTTGCCTGTTCTATCTTTGATATTTGCCCAAAACAGACGCAAGGTACCCCGTACCTTACCTGCTGGATGAGATTGTTCCTGAAGATACCAGTAGTAACTGAAACCAAGTGATCCTCTACTTAATCACAACACAAGCAGAAAAATAAATCTTCAGTACAGAATGTTCACACCTGAGACAAAAGTCCTGTGAGCTAGCAAATAATGGCACAAACTGTCAGTTGATGGTGTTTGTCTCATCAGGACATCAAGCTAACAGCCATATATGAGAAAGGGATATAACTATACTTAAGAATTTGTCCAAGAATTATTTTCTTTGTTACCGAAGGGGAGAGATTGGGATATTTGCTGTTGAACAACTGTTCTGAATTATGTTAATTCAAGAAAACCTCCTTAAACTTGTATAATAAAACAAATCAATTCTCATTACACTTGTAAAAATCCAAGCCAAACAAAACAAAATAACCACTCAACTAATTATAGCTTTTAGGTGTCTGGAGATAAACTAGCAACATAAAAAGGGAAGGGAGGAAATCTCTTGTTTAAGCAGTTAGCCAATTTTTCAAAACTCTGCTCCCCAAACATAAAATTTTAAGCCTCAATGTTAAGTATTTTTTAAACAAGCTATGTATTTAGTCTTAGGATTGGATCTGGAGAACTCTCCCTTCATTGCTCCCCCAACTGTGTAAGATCATTTTTTTAGTGTTAAAGGATACTGTTTTTTTCAGATACATCCTCCCTTCCCCCTTTCCACACTCACCTACCCCAAAAAAGGAAAACCAATAGCAAGTAAACAGCAGGTGCAAACACAGGCAGACAGACAGACAGACAGACAGACCCCCCTCTTCTGGAGCTGCATCTGACTTTTAATGTAGCTTTCTTGTTGCCCTGCAGTCTTTCTACTCCTGCTGAATTTGATCACAATTTCAGTAACTAAGGTAGGGATGAAGTGCCTCAAATCTCCTCTTTGAACTTTGTATTTTTTCTGTGTTGCGATTAGATCTCTGGAAACTTGAATTATTCACAAATCCACCTAGATGCTCACCATCTTTTATAAACCTTTTAGAGCAAAGGACAGCACCCCACCACCCTAGACAGAGAGGAATGCTTAGTATTAAAGTCATGACTGATATTTTGAACTAATAAGTGGAATGTGAGTAAACAGCACTAAATAACAGGACCATTAGTTAAATTTACCACAGCAGCACTCTTTGCAGAGCTTTGCTTAAGCTTTTTAATTGAGAGTCTCTTGCAGTAGGTGTGTGATAAAACTACACTGCAGATGACCTCATAATGGACAGTTTCATTTACTGCAAAAAGGTGTCTTGTTTAGCAATGGCAGTCTATAACATAACATGCAATGAGTTAGAACTTAAAATAATCTTTATGAATATACTGTAGAAGGTAACAGAACTGTTTCTTGTTTTCATTCTATTTGGTTTGTAACAGTTTGTTCGGTAACTTATCTTCCTTCCTTCCTTCCTTCCTTCCTTCCTTCCTTCCTTCCTTCCTTCCTTCCCTCCTTCCTTCCTTCCTTCCTTCCTTCCTTCCTTCCTTCCTTCCTTCCTTCCTTCCTTCCTTCCTTCCTTCCTTCCTTCCTTCCTTCCTTTCTTTTTCTTTCTTTCTTTCTTTCTTTCTTTCTTTCTTTCTTTCTTTCTTTCTTTCTTTCTTTCTTTCTTTCTTTCTTTCTTTCTTTCTTTCTTTCTTTCTTTCTTTCTTTCTTTCTTTCTTTCTCTTTCTTTCTTTCTTTCTTTCTTTCTTTCTTTCTTTCTTTCTTTCTTTCTTTCTTTCTTTCTTTCTTTCTTTCTTTCTTTCTTTCTTTCTTTCTTTCTTTCTTTCTTTCTTTCTTTCTTTCTTTCTTTCTTTCTTTCTTTTCTTTCTTTCTTTCTTTCTTTCTTTCTTTCTTTCTCTCTCTCTCTCTCTCTCTCTCTCTCTTTTTCTTTTTTCTTTCTTTCTTTCCTTAGCAAACCTCCCATAACAAACACAGAGATAGTATCAGATATTTCATCAGTGTAGGGAAACAATGTAGATATACATTGCTGGTGCCTTGCTGGTGTGGCACTAGTAATTTCCTTGCTTATCTGAAGTGGTTTCACAGAAATAGACTGGGAGTTTCAAGAGACCTGTTTTAATAACTGAAGTAATAATAAAAACAGAATTTCTTAGTGTTTGAAAATTATTTTAAACCATTTTCAGTTCATATCTAAAAAAAAAAAAAGCCAAATACAAACACAATACTTAATAAAACTTTTATTATTATTTTTTTCCCCTAATTGATCTCCAAGTAAGAATGTTTTTTCAGTCACCTTCATGGCTAAGAATTAATTTCTGAAGCAAGCATTTTTGTCTGTTGTACAGAAGATCAAAATCTTTGTAACCAAATCTGCCTTTGGTTTCTGTTTAGCTTTAAAACATTAATTATTCCATGCCTGTCCAGTATGCCTGCAATGATAATTTAATGATATTAATCTTTTTCCTTTCCTTAATATTACCTCAAGCCAATATAGTTTTTAGAAATACTAATGTCCCCTGGTAAATGCCTGCTAAAGAGGCTTGTTAATGACACAGTGTTTAGCCAGTCTTAATAAATCACTAACACATTGTGGGGGAAAGAAGCCTTTTATCCCAAGAGATCTGTATTGTACACTGAACATTGCAGTTGAAATCAAATTTCCATATATTGATAAACATATATTAGACCTCCATATGAAACAAACAAACAAACAAAAACACCTTGCATAATTTGATTATACTGGTTCTGATTGAGGCAGATGGTAATCTAACATTTTGAGATAACAAATGACTTTTATGTTCCTTTGCTTGTAACTAGAAAGGACAACTCGTCAGTGAATGCAAAATTCCCATTATCACCTTCCTCACTGGACTTCTACTTGAAAGTTTCTCCCATCACTTGAAAAAATAAACAACAATCAAATAAACACTGCCCAAAGTAACTAATAAATTTTACAACTCTTCCTGAAAATGTATACTTTAGTTCTTAGATTTCTCTCTGGTCAGCACCTTTATAAATCAACTATGAAAAGCCTCATAGAACTGATACTAAATTCTGATGTTCTGCAAATTACTAGATGCAGAAATCAGAGTGTTTAAGATCTGCTCTGTATAGAAAAAGCTAAAATATATTCAATAAAGCAGCTAAAAGTATCTGGGGTTATTGCAGGAAAAAACCTTTTAGAGGTAAAGACCCAAAACACTTAGAATATCAGTGTTTGTTTATTCTTCATCAGACAATGATGACTTTTAAGTGTTGATTTATTTTTTTATTTTTTTTAAGCTTGATTAGAGTTGAAGCTGTCCAGTACTGTTATACACAATAAAAAGAGACTTTTTAAATATGTTATCAGGAAAAGGAGGACCAGAGATGTCATTGGTCTGTTCCTTGATGAGGACGGTCACCTCACAAATAGGGATGTAGAGAAAGCAGAAACATTTAACACCTTATTCACCTCTGTCTTCAACAACAGTGATGGGCAGCTCTGGGACCCCTGGAGCCCTGAGCTGGAAGACTGTGACTGTGGTAACAATAAACTCCCAACTACCCTGAACTTGTACAGGATTTGCTGCTTCAGCAGGATGCATGTATACATGGCCCAATGGAATTCTTCTCAGGGTATTCAAAGAGATGGCTGATATCATCATAATACCTCTCTCAATTATTTTTCAATGGTCTTGGGCATCTGGAAAGGTCCCAGTGGAACTGGAAACTGGCAAACATTACAGTTTTCAAGAAGGGTGAGAAAAAAAAACGTGCTAATTACATGCCTGCTTGTCTCACTTTATTGCCTGGTAAAATTATGGAGAAGATTACTCCATAAGTTATTGAAAAAAAAAAAAAAAAAGGAAAGACATTGTAGTCATTGGTCACAGCCAACATGGGTTCACAAGGAGAAAATCCTGTCTAATGATCTTTTTATGACAAGATTACCCACCTAGTTGACCAAAGCCAGTTGATGTAATCTTTTTGTTTTTCTGCAAAGCTTTTGATACTGTTTCTCACAGTATTCTTCTGAACAAAATGTCCAGCATAAGGTTAGACAAAAGAATAATACAATGGATGAACAATTGGCAGGCGGGTTGGACCTAAACGGTTATAGTAAATGGGGTTGCATCAAACTTGTGGGGTTCCACAGGGCTTTGGGGGAAGGTGTGTTTTAGTTTGCTTTTAGTTTCTCACTGCTCTAGTCCAGTAGTATTAGGCAATAAATTATACTAATCTCCCTGTGCTGAGTCTGGTTTACCTGAAACGATATTAGTTGAGTGATGTCCTTGTTCTTATCTCAACCCTCTAGCCCTTTCTATTGTATTTTCTGCCTGTTTTCCTTTGAGAAAGGGGAGTGAGAGAGCAGTTGCAGTGGAGCTCAGTTGCCTATCATGGTAAAACTAACAGAGGCACCACTGAAAAGAGCCTGGCTCTGTCTTTGCATTCTTCTTTTTTTTTTTTTTTTTTTTTTTTTATGGATTAGAATCCTCATAAGCCTCCTCTTTCTCCATGCTGATTAGTCTCAACTTTCTCAGCCTCTCCTCATAGAAATCTTCCACTCCTTTGCTCATCTTGGCAGCTGTGTGTTGGACTCTTTTCAATATGTCCTAGTCTCTCTTGTACATATTGCTGGCTAATGTTCAACTTGGTGTCCACGAGGACTTTTTTTTTCATGGCTTTTGCTGGGATAGAGTTCATTTTCTTCATAAAGGCTTGTATGGTGCTGTGTTTTGGATTTCAGATGAAAACAATGTTCATAACACACCAATGTTTTTAGTTGTTGCAGAACAATGCTTACACTGAGCCAAGGACTTTTCAGCTTCCTGTGCTGAAAAACAAGAAGCCTGGGGGTGCAGAAGCTGGAAGGAGACACAGCCGGGACTTGTGTCTCAAAGTGCCCAGGGGGATGTCACACAGCATATGGTGTAATGCTGAACAATAAAAACTGGGGTAAAGAAGGAGGAAGGGGGGATTGTCCAGAGTGATGGTGTTGGTTTTCCAAAGAAAGCATTATGTGTGGTGAGCCCTCCTTTCCAGGAAGTGGCTGAACACGTCAGCTGATGCGAAGTAGCAAAAGATTCTCTACTTTTGCTGTGCATGTGCGTATGGCTTTTGCTTTACTTAGTAAAACGTCTTTCTCTCAACCCATGAGTTCTCGCACTTCTACCTTTCCAGTTCTCTCTTGCAGCCCACCTGGGGTGAGTGAGCAAGCAGCTTTATGGCACTTAGCTGTCTTCTGTGTTGAACCACATTTTTCTGCAAAATTGCTTTCCTTCTGGGTGGCCTTTATCATGTGCTGAGGCCTAGGGTTGTTCCTCTCTAGGTATAGGACTTCTCCGTTTTCTTTCTTTTTTTTTTTTTCCTTTCCCCTTTGAAATATTGATAGTTTTGATGAATTTCAGTAGTAGCTAGTCAGAAAAGTACAATTTAATCCTATACTAATAATCATGTTCATAAAATAATTTCACATGAATCCTAAGTAGAAACAAATATCTAGGTTCAAGTAGAAGAGACATGAAAGTGAAAACAAGCATATCATGATGATCACATTTTCTTTACTATGACATACAGTACATAGAAATATTTTTATTATCCTCTCCAAAAATGTGTTTACTTTATCTTGAGCAGTTTTATTTCATGGAAAAGGGAAATGAAATATTAAAGTTTTCTAATATTGCAAACTTCTCCTTGGCTTCATTTCTCTGTCTACAAAATTATTTGACTTTTCATTCACATGCAACAGAAAAGTCTCAATTCATATATGTCCTTGCATCAAAAATAAAATAAATAAACAGATTAGATAAATAAATAAATATTTTTTTCCCTGTATTCTATTGAGATAGATCTCCTGCAAAGATAAGAGTGCAAGATGAAAACATTAACTGGAGCAATGGCCCCAATAAAGAATAAAAAGCTAAAAAGCTCCCCTTTGAAAACAGCTTCCACTGGGCAGGAACCATCAAACTTTTGCTATCCAAAACAACAACTTGCACAGTATTTGATTTAAATTGCAATTTTAACAGACTTTAACATCTTTGACTTGTGGTGCATCATTTTACCAAAAACCAAAGCATAATTTTATTTTGTACAAAAAGCCCCAAGAGTTATGGATAGATAACCCCAACACTACAGGTTGGAGTAAATAAGAGGGATGCTTTAGCAAAATCCTGCTTTATGTCTCAAAGGATTTAAAAAAAAGTTTTCTCTATGCAGTTGTTCTTTATCAGGTGACCACATTTATTGGGAATCGTAACATAATCTATTTCAATAGAACTTGAAATAAAAGAATAAATAAGATCATAAAAAGAGATACAAATATAATTCATTTCTCATTAATGCCATCAGACCTACTATTTGTTAAGAATGTGTCTTAGCTAAAATACTTAAACTGACATTGTTTGTAGAATTTATTATAGGTGGACAGGTACTCTCTTGCATTATAAATTAACTAAAGTCTTGCATGCTTGCAACCTATAAAATCCTTTTTTATTTTTTATTTTTTTCTGTGCAGACAGCACCATATAGGAAAAATTATTATTATTAATAATAATAATAATGAAAGGTGAAGAGAAAATTACCACTTATATCTGCATCAACGTACCTAAATAAGTGGTTTAATGCAAGGGCTGCTGAGTATTGTAATCCCCATGTTTGTTGACAATAATCACAGATTCTCAGCACATTTTAAAATAGAGTCCCTTGTTTAGATGCTTAGTTCCCAATGCCTCACTGTACCCAGCCAAGTTTAAAATTGATTTGCTCAACTTCATCTACTCCTGAAAGGAAAAGTTTTCACCATTGGGAATTAAAACCTACTCACGTCACTAATATTGTAGTTGGGCAATTAAATCTTGTATATATTTTAAAGGTTAATGAATTAATCCTGGAAATATATATTCATTATTTCCTTTTCATTATTTTAAGCCTGCTATTATTCTTTGAAAACGTCCAGTCTCTCAGTTAAGGATCATGAAAGATATATTTGACTAGTCAGCTGTTTTCTTGGAAACAATAAAGACTACAAATTCTCGAAAGCATATTTTTGTGATGAATCAGAGGCCTTATATTAAGAGTTTTAGGTCAAATGTTATTTGAGCACAGATGTGATTTCTGGCCTGTTTGGGGTGGTCTGCCTGGACCTAGGGGTGAAAACCTAAATTTATATCCGCATAAGTGAGCACTGGCCCAACTGACTCAGACAGTAAAATTCATCCCCTAGCACCTCTCAGAAGTCCCCACAAATTCTTACACCATCCGTCAACAAATACTGATTGCTTTGAATAGCCAGGACCAAAGGACCAAGCACAGGAGCACACAGTCATGTGTCAAGTCACAGCTGGAACACCCTCAGCAAAGCAAGGCTGAGCTGCAGGATGGTCGCTTACGCTGCTCCTCAAGGGAAGAGGCACATACAAAGCACCCAACTCCTTCTGCTTGTAAATGAAGGTCTGGAATCTTGGCAAATATATACATCTCTCAGATATAAACAAGCATTTTTTATCCAAGTTCCTGCTATGATAACCAAAATACATAAAAACTGCAGAAATCACCTATGCACTGTTCTTACTGCCAGAGGCAAAGTGGGTATATTTACCCACTGATATATTTAGCAAATCAACCTTTCTTCATCTTTTAAATTGGTGCAAGGGAATGCTACACAAAATACTTCCTGAAATGAGGAAGAAGTGAAGGGCTGCCACTTCAGTTTAGACTTGCTAAGTCCCTAGAGTTAGTGGCTAAAATAGCTTTTTCCCTTTATATTCCTTTTGTGAAAAAAAAAAAAAAAAGTAATTGAGAAAGATTAATTCAGTCAGTTTAGGACTACTTATCAACAGATTCCTTTTACTTCTGTAATTAACAGCCTCGGGTTTTTTTGTTTGTTTGTTTGTTTTTTCTTTTTTTAGCTTTCCTCTTGCCATGTCTCAATCTATTCTTTCTTCTTTGCTGTTATTTTTCACCCAGATTCACCCAGACATGCTATATTTGATTCATATCTCTTACGATTAATCTTTTAATTTCATAACTGACTTGCTGAAAGGCCTTTGGAGAGAGAGCCCAGGGAGAATGATGTTTTTTGGTCAATGAGGGCTGTGGGGTGCTGGTGCTGTGGTTGTGTGACCACCTCACCTTTTTGATTATAGATATGCTAATAAGATGACAAGTGTATTCCTGGGATATTAGTCATCATTTTCATTACCAAATCTCTTGAATATATTACTGGAATTTGAATTTTTCATATGTCTTGCTCATAGATCCAAGGGGTATGATTATTTTATCTTTTCAGTCTCCAAACCCAGAGAAATTCTTGCTTTAAATTTTCAGGCATTATTTCGTAATGAACAATCACTGTTTGGCTGATGACTGGAGCTTACTAATTTTCAAAGTTCTTTTCTACAAGAAATGATCACTTTTCAAATGAGAGTAGGCTTTGTCTACCAGTATTTATATTTACAAAAATATTTGTTATGACAAGCTCTGACATTTAAAAATCATAACCACATTTTAATATAAAAGCATGCCTTTGTTAATTATTAACTTTGCAGTCCATTTTTTGTTCAGGTGCAGGTAAGCCTTTCCTGTAGTAAAAACAACATTCTGTATTCAACTTCTTTCATATATATAGAACATAATAAATAAGTAAAATGGTGATTTTCTCAGAGCAAATTCAGAATTATGGATCAAATTTGGTGTCTTGTTCTACAAATAAAAACAAGAGAAAAAAATCATTTATAAAATGTTAATTTTGCTTTTAAATTAATTAAGCTAAATTAACCTTAAAAGTCTTTTAACAAGTCAATGTAGAGCTAAATAAATAAATAATAATTAAAAAAAGAACAACCCAAAACATTACATAATTATTTTTGTTGACCAAATTAAATATTTGGCTTCTCTCTCTTACTGACCCACCACTCTTATCCTCCATTCCCCACCCCCACCCCTCCACCCCTACCCCCAAATTATCTTTTGGTTTTGCCAGAAATGATTTTTATCCCTAGTATTTCTTGGTCTACATTACTATCTTCCTATTGCTAATAACCCATCAGATTAGTATTGCTGCAGACTGATTTTTCTGAATGTTATTAGATTCAGTTTTATTTTATTTGCCTTTCATTTAAATATAAAGAACAAGTAAATAAAAGGAATATAAACTTGTAGCTTCATAGGACAATATATTTTTCTTCTTTATGTAGGATATATAGATCTTAAATGGTATTGGAATGTCTTGAGAGATATCAAAGCATAGAATAAACAATGGTAATACAAAATTAGTTTAATTGTTGCATAAGGGAAAAGTAATGAAAGAAATTTGAAGCAGATTTAACATAACAAGGATTTGTGAAGTGCTATGAATTCTACAGCTACAGAAGAAAGGATTTTGTTGTTAATTTAGATCAACATAAAATCCTCTAACCAGGTAAGGAAGTGCTTATTCTGGGGGAGCATTAGTCACAGATATAATGCTTGAGCAAACCTGAGATGTACTTGCTTTAGATGGTCGTGATGTCTAATAGCCAATTCCAGGTTGTAAGGATGGTTGTTGGTTGCTTCTCAGGGTTCTTTGGGAAAGATCAGAGCCAGGTGAAATACACTGCTGTCTGAAGCAGAAGCAGCAGCACAAGAAGCTGTCAGTGCACAGTTTATGGCAATACTGGAGAAAACTGATGTAGATAAATAAGATCAAGGGTCCACAAGTGAATGTGTTTGCAGCCCTGAGGCCAGAATAAATCAGACATGCAGCAATAAATGCTGGAATGCTTCTTTAATAAGGATCTAGAACACACAAAGTTTGTATACAGAATACTTCCAAAATATTCTGATTTTGAAATCTCTGGAACAACCTCTAGGGATTAACAAAGTCTCAATCAAACAATGAGACTCCCACTCCTTTGGTAGAGACTCCTTAGTTCATTTTTATGTTACTTTTATTGTTCTATGTCTCAGGTAGTTGGAAAGATCATCCTGACAAAGAAAATCTAACTGGTAACTCTTTAGTTACCAGGAAGAATCAGTGGATGTAAACTTATTGTAGAGACATAGATTGGTACAAAGAAAAAGGAAGATCAGGGAAAGAAACTGTATTTGTCACTTTTATAAAAATGCTAAAAGAGAAAAAAAAAAAAAAGTGAACTCGGAATCCTTTGCTGGGCACAAACATGATGAAATGCACCCAACTGCATCTTTCCGCTGCTGTCCAGGATCCTCCCCTTCAGAGATAAAAGTGTGTAAGGAAAAAAAGGAGCAATCTGTACCATATTGATCTCATCCTGACCTCTGATAACAACTGGCTGAAGTTCTGAAGCATGGAGTGAGCTGATGGCTAAAAATGGGACATAAACTAATGAATACAGGTCAGATCTTCTTGAGATGGCTCCTCATCTACAGAAAGATAAATCTTTAGTTTAAATGTTGCTGCAAGGCATTCATGACAAAAAAAATAAAATAAAATCAAAGGTGTCCTTCAAGATGATTTTTATATGTCCTTCATATGATGTTATGAGTCAAAGATAATCTGTCTGCAGTCCATCCTGCCTTCTAAGGACCCATATAACCAGACAGTAGCATGTAGACAGCTCCTAAGCCTGTGTCATTGATGTTACTGATGCTTTTCAGATGCATGCAGTAAAATACATCTCCATCCTTATTGATATCCTAATGAAATTGATGCCCAGTAACAGAATATTAATACAGCTTGATGATAAATATTGTAATTTCTTCAGTATTCCAGCAAGACATTAGTTTAGTTTTGATATAAAGATAACATTAAAACACACATTTGGGAGATCAACCAACAGGCTAATTCCCTTGAATCATAGTAAATTTGTATGGATACACTTTAGTCTCATACAAACAAACAACAAAAAAATCCACCTCCTCTGATTAGTAATCATGATCGGTATTTTAAGAGGTCAATAAGGTAGAAAACAGAATTGAATTCAGCCTACCTGGAGTAAAAATTAGTTTGTGAAAGCAAAATCCGTATATGTTAAATACAGAATATTTTTAATTTTCAGTTCAGGTTATTAATCACTCTAAATGGAATGAACATGATATATGATTCCACCTCACAGCTGCATTATTTAAAGTTAAACAGGAAGAAACTTTTTTGTTTGTTTGTTTGTTTTTGGTGAGATCTGAAAAGACAGAAAAGACAAATTGCTAAGTTCAAACTTTTTATAACTACTTAACAACAGTTTCATGATGATAGCAACTTATGATTTATCAGTGTAAACTGATTACAGATATGTTCAATGCCATTGTCAGATGTACCTTTCACTTTTCTACTCCTAGGCCTTAACACCGGTGCAAGCCACTACTTGTCCATGAAGATGCAGTTTCATGCAGGGTATTCAAAATATATGATAAATTGAGGGAAAGACCTCTCAAGGTGGACTACTGACTCTTCCTTTTCCAATTGGCCTTGCTTATTTTGGCACATGCACTTATATCAATTAAAAATGTAGATGACATAGAATATTCTTTTTGTGCCCTTTAATTTGCTCATATGGTGATCACACACATTCAAAAATTTCAGTAAACAGGAACACTAAAAATTCTCAGGGAAAGCATTATTTTTTTTTTTCCACTCATCCATAAAATCAAAATATGTTATCTTCTAATGTTGTTTGTGGAAAACGGTTGTAACGATTTAAAGAAATATAGGAGCAACCTATATAAAGGATGAACAGTCAAAACCTCATAGATATTTCTTTTTTTAGAACTGCTCAACTGCTCAGCTACATACATTGCTTATTGCTGTACTAATACAAGACATTTTGGCTCATGTATGTAATTAGGAAATTATGGATTTTGTGCAATTTCTAATGACTAGGACTGTTGTGAAAAAAAAATAATAAAAAGTATAGTCTTTCCTAGATTTGGAAATTTAGAAAAGATTCCTTAGTGATAAAATTTGATGCAGTTTGATGGAAATGTCCAGAAAAAAAATGATTTCAATCCATAAAGGAAGCTTTAGAGATTTTTATTCAAATTATAAGCAAGCCCCTCAAAACCGAAGAATTTTACATGTAATTTGATTAAAGTAATTTTATTTTTGCCTGAGTGAAAATTACATGGGAGGAAAACAGTATACCATAACATTTTGGAGAACAAAAGGTATTCCCACAGATACTCTCACTGCTGCTGCCCAGTTGAACTGATTCTCACCTCAATCCCACAGCTGCTGATAAGATTATGTTCCTATGACATATTCCTTGCACTCAAGCCTGGTTCCTTACAGATCTGCTGTTTAGAGCAGTCTGCTTCATAGGAAGTTGGGGTTTATCTGTTCTCATATAGTATGAGCACCAATCTATAAGAGCCACCTCCATGTTTCATCAGAAGTTTGAATGTGGAGTGTGCTTCAGCTGAAACAGTTGGACTGAACAAACTGACACTGTGTATAAAACTGAATTTTGTGAAAAGTTTTCCACTAGGTCCACTTCGTTTATATAGAAACCAAGAACATGGGAGGCAATGACCAAGTTAGTGTTAATTTCCAATGTGTTTAAGTAGCTGCTGGGTGTTCAGGATATTTAGAATTCTTAAATGTAGTCCACTTCTGCTAGTTACTACCTAAGAAAATAGAAAAATTGAATAAAATGTTAGTTAAATTAGTCTTTTTCCATAAAGCGGATAATTAGTGGTAAAATTTCAAAACACACTGAATCATTTGCTAATTTATTTTAAATTAGATTTTGTCATTCTGTTTTGTAACACTTGCTGCCACTAGAATTTTTTGGATGAAACATTTAATTAGAACAATTTAATTAGAAAAATTTATTTAATAATAATAAATAAAATTTAATTAGAAAAAACTTCCGTGGTAATTAGTCACGAAAGTGGTAATATTACTCTTGTCTATTTTTTAGTATTATTATAATTATAGTGCACTGCTATTGCATATGTTAAACCAGTTAATACCTATCTGGATGACTTCATAGTCTTCCATTGACTTCTCTAAGGCCTTCAGCACAGTCCCACATTACATAGTTGTGGTGGTTTTACTCGGGTGGGCGGCTGAGCTCCACCACAACCGCTCTCTCACTCCCCCTCCTCAAAGAGGAATGGGGAGAAAATATGATGAAAAGGGCTCAAGGGTTGAGATAAGGACAGGGAGATCAGGCAGTAATTATTGTGACGGGCAAAACAGACTCAGCATAGGGAGCTAGTAAGATTTATTACCTATTACTAACAAGCTAGAGAAGTGAGAAACAAAGGAAAGAAACCAAAAGCACCTTCCCCCCCATCCAACCTCTTCCACCTCCTCCCCCCGAGCGGTGCAGGGGAACAGGGGAATGGGGGTTATGGTCAGTCTATAGCGCTTCTTCTCAGCCGCTCCTTCTCAGTCACTCTCGTCCCCTGTGCTGTGGGGTCCCTCCCACGGGATGCAGTCCTTGCCGAACTTCGTGGGCTTCCCACAGGCAGCAGCTCTTCAAGAACTGCTCCAGATATGGGTCCGTACCACGGGGTCCATCCCTCAGGAGCAAACTGCTCCAACCTGGGTCCCCCGCAGGCAGCAGCTCCTGCCAGATCACCTGCTCCTGCATGGTCTCCTCTCCACGGACCACAAGTCCAGCCCAGAATCTGCTCTGGCAGGGGTCTTCCACAGGCTGCAGCCTCTGTCAGTGCAGGTCCACCTGCTCCACCGTGGTCTCCTCCAGGGGCTGCAGGGTGGAACCCTGCTCCACCGTGGTACTCCATGGGCTGCAGGGGGACAGCCTGCTTCACCATGGTCCTCACCACAGGCCGCAGGGGACTTCTGCTCCGGTGCCTGGAGCACTTCTCCCCCTCCTTCTTCACCGACCTTGGCGCCTGCAAGGCTATTCCTCACTCCTCTCACTCTCCCAGCTGCTGTGTGGCACAGCTTTTTTTTTTATTATTATTATTATTATTATTTTTGCCCTGTCTTAAATATACTCTCAGAGATGTGCAAAACAACATCACTTATTGGCTCAGCTCTGGTCAGCAGTGGGGCCCTTACCAAACATGGGGCAGCTTCTAGATCCTTCTCACAGAAGCCACCCTATGGCCCCCTGCTACCAAAACCTTGCCAGTAAACCCACTACAAGAGTTTAGTTTCTTAGAGTGACTTAGTTTAGTTTAGTATCGTGCTGAAGGATCTTTCTCAAAAGCCTTCCATCACAGGCAAATGGGATCAGTCTACTACTTATAAAAGAATTTATTTGTATTTTTCACTGCTTTCAAATCAATTAATCAGTAGTCTCCAAAACACTCAGCAGGCTTGCCTCTTTCCATAAACAATTCCCTACAATTAGGCTATTTTTGGATGATCCAGAGGGTGTAAGATGATGATGCAAAGCCAAACCCCAGAACCATGATAGAGAAGACCCTGCTTGCCCCTCACACTTTAGGAGGTACTTATTCACTAGTAAGGATCTTTATTCAAAAAAGTTGAGCACATTCTTAGCCAGAATTCAAACAGTATATACGTAAACAATACACTGTTCTATCTTAACTCTATGCTGTCTTTTTCCAAGTAAAATTTTCTCCTTCATTTCTATGCTAAGGGATTTCAGGGTTGCAGTGAAGTGTTAATTAATCCTTCATGTGTTGCTGAGAACAATGATTTTGACTGATATAACTGTACAGCAATGGATGTTTTCATCTCAGGGACAAGTATGTTAAGAGAGCACTGCACAACTGAACAGCTTCAGAATGAGGAGTGAATGATTTCCTTCCACTCTGCAAAAATCTTTGGGAAGAAGAAGTAGTTGAGTTCTGGCAAGGCTTCTCTCAACCCAGAGAGATCTGTAACCAGCAGACTAACCAGGTTCTACAGTTTCATATGCTGTAAGGGTGCTGATGGTGTCAAACACAACCCCTCCTTCCTCCACCAACAGTGGTGAAGGGATGGGCTCATTTTTCATCCAGATTGGGTTTCACAGTTAACACCACACTACTCCATATCTAGATGCAAGCCCCTCTAGACGTGCCCCATTCTGCCCCACACCCCAAACCTACAGTGTTCCTGGGAATATTATAAAGAGGGAGAGTGTTGATAGCTTCTGGGCCAGGTTTCCCAGCAGAGTAATCTTTGTCCCCCAAAACCTAGGGGGCTTCACATGGAACTTAAGACCTAGAATTCCTTCTCTTTTGGTGCAGTAACATGTCAGCATCTCCAGTGATGGCTTTGATTCAGCTGGGTATTGAAACATTATAAAAATATAAATACTTAATTTTCTCTGGAAATATTCCTGGGCTTGAGCTTAAGCATATGTCCTCAAGGATATGTGCCTCTCTAATGGCCAGTTATTGTAGAATATCTGTTCTTCTGCTTCTTCCATTCTCCCTCTCTTACTCTCTCACCCCATACTATTCTAATATGCAATATTGCAATAATAAAATCCAGATCAACCTGAGCTAACACCCTGGAAAGAATTTTTTAAATTTCATTTTTTAGTGTCCTAGTAGTCAGTTCTGAACATATCAAAATAATTTTGCCTCCGGCATGTTTCTGCTGGATAGCTGATCCTTCTCAATAAGCAATTCTACAGAAAGCACAAGAAATGTGAAGCTGCAAAGCATTAAATAATTAGAATCATTGGGGGGGGGGAGGGAGGCTATTTTCACAGCTTACTTACCACCCATGTAGCCATTTAGATGTTAATTTACTCCATATCAATGCATATGTTTGATGCATATTTTGCATGAAACCTGATGCAAAAATTGTTATAATATCTGCAGGAAAAACAAACAAACAAAAACAACCACATTCATCAAACCACCTTTATCACCACCATAGCATCATAAAATGTTATAAGAACAGGGATGTAGCTTATATCACAGACAATGTTGAAATGTTGAACAGCTGTTGATCTTTTGCTTCCTGTTCTCGTACAGAAAGTAGGCCTAAAAGTGAATGTATAGCTCAGGGTCTCAGCACCATCAGCAGCATAAATGTGCTTTTGGTCATACAAGATCTGACTTGCCTCTAGTTCCAGGAAAGTCCATTAAAAGGGAATTTTTTATCTGGATGTTTTTCAAGTCAAATATTTCCAAATGATCTAAAGCATGTGTGTGTGTGTATGTGTGTCTGTGTGCTGGGGGCTGGAGCGCACACTGTCTATAATGATTGTATGCATTACTGCGACTGTGCAACTTCTAACATGGACTGTGCACAAGAGGTTCTGACACAAAGCGTGGCTTGTCCAGGTGATGTGAGAATATAAACAGCCTGTGGTTTCCGGACTCCTGCAGCAAGCAAACAACATATGCAATTTTGGTGAGATGATGTGTGTGGGGGAGAGGAATTTGTTAGGAATCCAACCAGATTTGAGGGACAATGGTCTGAGCCAACAAATGAGGTTATTTGCCCCAATATTACTTCCTTGGCTGTATTCTGAATACTCATGTTACTCACAGAGTAACTTGAAATAACATGTGGATTCATGTCTCCCTTTTGACCTTCTCTCTCTAAGAGAATTAATGTTCCATTACTTCTAATATCTGTTATGTATCTAGCCAAATCTTCACTAAAATTACTTTCATTGAATACCTTGCTAATACTGTGAACCACAGTTACACCTTGATTAATGCCGTTGGATTGATGAAACTGAAACTTAAGGCAATAATGATTTTTTTTTTTGTCTTTTGCTTTCTGTTTTGACATTGTTATTGTTGTCATTGTTATTTCTTACCTTTTTCTTCATTTCAGGTTGGTTTTTCTATTACATCAGAGAAGCTGGGCAGTGGTTTGGCACTAGGTGAACAAAATGCATGGAATAAGTCCATTAGAAAGAAAACATTGAAATATACTTATTCATTCAATTTCTGATTACCATGTCTGCTTCTGTTATTAGTTAGTCTGTTTCTGACTAAAATGAGTTCTAAGTAACTGTGTAAACTTGTCATTAAAATTATTCAGCCAGTGTTCCCAGAGTTCAGGAGCTGAGACTTGATTCAAGATTTTTTAATTTAAAAGGAAAACTCATTTTGATTAAAACAAAATTTAGATAAAACCCTTAAATAGTTTCTAAATGAATCAAAAACCTGTAAGAGTTAAATACATTTGATCCAGGGGACTGTAAACAGGAAAATAGCTTGTGATTATTCCTACTAATTATAGGGAAAAAATAAAATAAAATAAAATAAAATAAAATAAAATAAAATAAAATAAAATAAAATAAAATAAAATAAAATAAAATAAAATAAAATAAAATAAAATAAAATAATAAAATAAAATAAATAAAATAAAATAAAATAAAAAAATAAAATAAAATAAAATAAAATAAAATAAAATAAAATAAAATAAAATAATTACCAAAATGCTGCGTATACCCTTAATACAGCTAAGACATCCTCATCTACCTTAAACTGGTTCACACCAGTTTCCACATCTATAGGCTAGATCTTTCGTAATTCTTGGCTATTTTATGAAATTAGATTCCATACATGGACAGTTGGTATACCTCAGGCTATTTAATTGCAGAGAGGAACTCATATGCAGGGCCATTCATTCTGTTTACTGTGACACAGTAAAGGACTTCACACAGAAAGGACCACAGAAACTCTGGACAGAAAATTTTATTTTAGATTTACTGAAAATCAGCATTTTGTATGGGGTCTGTAGAACATTTATAAGTAGTAAATTTCACCCCAGACAGCAGTCTCAAAGGAGGTTTTGTATCAAGAGCAGCCAATCAGAGGTCTTCTGGCTGGGCCTCTACCGTAATTACCTGGGAAAACTAAGTGATATGTAGGAAGGACTGTTATGTCTTCAGACTCAAGCGCACAGATTTGAAATCAGAGAGCTAGTGTTTTGGTGTTTTTTGTTGTTGGTAGTTTTTTTTGTTTGTTTGTTTTTTGTGTATTCCCGAGGTATGTTTCTTGTAATATTTTTTTTTTTTTTGTAAGAAACAGTTCCTATCAAAACACATTTTGACTATTACAGAGAAGAGTAGCAGGAAAGGGTAGGCTTTGTGAAAAGATTTGGTTCCATTTTTTCTTCTGAGGCATCAGTAATGTTTGATAGCAATCTATCAAACAACTATGGCCTAGAATATATATGAAAATATTAGTGCTTACTGTCTATGACTAGAGCAAATTATGACTGACACAATTTTTATCCTGTCAGCATTATCAAAAAGAGACAAATCCACACTTTCAGCCTTGTTGCTTTTGAATATTTTATTTTTATAAATAAGTAATGTTTATGTTATTATTAATATTATAATAATAAAATATTAATGGTATAATTAGTATTTTTATTAGTAGTATCAGTAAGTTATTATTTTCAGCAATAGATACCATGGAAATAGACAGAGGAAACCAGGCCGGAACCTACTGTTTGGACAAGGGCAATGCTGCTTCTGGGCCAGGCCACAAGTAGCGCTTGTGGGTGAATGGCCAGGGGTGGGAAGGCAGTGGTGCTGGAGAGGCTCTGGAGCAGGATGCGACTGAGATGCTGGTTGAACCCTCACAGCAGGGGTGACCAAGCACACACCAGCAGAGCTGCAGCCCAGAAGCACAGTACACACAAGGAGGGGTTCCTTCTCCGGTCTGAACACATCTCCAATCACTTCTGTCCCACATCCACCTTGGGGATCCTCCAGCCCGATGGACAACAGGCAGGAGGGGTGAGCCCAGCCAAGGCCTCAGTGCCAGGGGCCAAGGTGTCTGGTGGGAGGCTCAGAGACAAGGTGTTGTGAGGCCAGGGCAGGGCTTGGGCACTTGGGGCATTCAGCAGCTGCTGCATGGACAAGGAGAGGGATGAGAGGACCAAGCACTGCATGGAGGTGCCCACCAACGGGGCATGGAGACACAGATAGCATCAGGGAATGCTGCAACAAGGCAGAGAGCGCACATTTGGTCCCTAGGGCATGGCCAAAGTGGGTAGGTTGCTCACAGAAGCTGAGGGAGTTCCACTGTGGGCAAAAGCCTGTTTCTGATGGCCTGACTGTCACTAGAAAGTTTTGCTACATCATCTCCAAAGGTCTTTTCTGACAGAAATACTTTTCTGACTCCGTGACTGCCATTTCCAGCCACAGAACAGCAGTGTTTATAGGTTACCTCTCCACTGTCCACCCAAGTAGAGCCTACACAGAGAAGAGTCTGTATCCTCCTCAAGTACTCATGGGAGCATGGGAGCAGGGAGCAGTGCATGCGAGCTTCCAATAAAAGGTTTAGGCAAGGGTTATAGTGTGAAGACAAAACAAGGCTGTTGTGGGGTGCAGTTGCAAGGATTTTGTATGACAATATGCCCCGATTTTTACTAAAAGACACTTGTACTTGAGCTCAAGAAAGAGTCTCAGCTGGGAAGAGAAGTGGTATTAGAAAAGCACTTGCAGCTTTACACTGTTTTCTTCCATTCTGGCTTCCTATTTCCAAAAATAAATGGTTAATTCATTTCCATCACAAGCCTCCCATTCAGATTTGTCCTGTGTAAATTCACTAGGTGATTCAGGCCATCTAGCAAAAAAGTAGCACAGTCCCACATATACGGAAAAGACCTGACATTCAACATCTCTGCTTCACTTTCATTATCTATGCATTAAACTTGCAACAAAAGCACTTTAAAGGTTTCTGTTTTTGTAATTATAAATAGTTCTTCTAGGAGTAATTCAGCCTGGGGAGATAACTATTTGGAAAAGGCTGATTGATCCTTGTTCCTTGCCATCAGAAATACCTCGTAATCATGTTTGAATTGATGAACCCCGTGGAGCATAGCTCTGCTAAGATCCCAAATCCTCTTGTCAGATGAAAATTAAATTTGGAACTCCTATATCCTGGACAGCTGTGTGGCTTATGATAGATCAGAGGGAGGGAAAGTTATGTGCTCTGTCAAACCCAGAACATTTTTCTGCGTGAGCTGTGACGAGTTATGAGGATGGGCAGCGTTCCACAGCCTTCAAAGGGCTTTTAAATGAACAGCATCTGTCTGCAACAAAAAGCATGGAAGCAGAGTCATTACTGTTCCCAACACACAGACGTGTGGTGCTTCATGACAGCCACTTCTGAAAGTGTTCTAGTGGTATCAGCCTGAGGCAGAAGCAGAAATATAACAGGAGGGAATGTGATAAATAGGAAGTAGACATAGAGGTGGCATATGGTACTGCTGGAATAGCCAAGACGTGGCAGGACAGCCTGCATGCCCAGCATGCCGTGAGGGATAGGTACAAGCCCTTGAGCAGAGGCTGGCAAGGATGATAAGGAGGGGTGACTTACTGCCTGGGGGAACAGCTGGGGCCTGGGGATGTCCAGGATGGGAGGCAGGCAGGTGAGAGCAAGTGACTTGGGACCAGAGAGGAGGGAAGGCAAATGGGTGACACACTGGGGCTGTTACTGACTGGTTGTACTGCTAGGGGGAAAGAAGGAAAACAATGTGAGGAAGTCTTTGGCTGTTTATCTTTGTCTCCTGGGGGTCTTCAAACTCCCTGTCATCAGTTGTGAGGGAAATGCAGTGGGGCACAAGCTGACAGGGAGATTTCTAGTTGGTGCCAGGGACAAATTCATGACACAGGCCCCAGTGGGGCCAAGCTAGGGTGGACAAGAGCTAGACAAGAGCTGGTCAGCAACAGGGAGGAACTGCCGGGGCAGGCAGTAGCCAAAGACAGTCCTGGCTGAAGTGACCGTGAAGCTCTTGACCCTGGTCAAGGTTCGGGGGAGAGCAGCAGAGGGCAGACCCTGGGCTTCAGGAAAGGAAGGAAACTTCAGCATGTTCTAAAGATTAAAGAAAGGGGGCGGGTGGACAGGCACAGTACGAGGTACATTGGTTGAGATTGTCAAGGGTCTCAGCATGAGAGCAGATGTAATGCTTTTCCATGGGACAGAAAAGCATATTCTTGCATATTGGCAACTTCACATGAAACAAATCTAGTAACTCCTTTTTATGAAGCATCAAGGCACTAATTTTGAGATCTGCTCTCATATTTTGCAGCACATACACCTTACCTTATATCTCTGCAAAAAGTTATGTAAGAACACAGGAATTAGAGTTCAGGTGCTTTATTTCTTCAGTCCTTCCTGTAGGCTGAGCTCCTTGATTAACATACGCATCCCATGATCCATGGTCAGCAGGAGACTGCAATGGTATATTGCATGTCTCTGTCAGGAGGTGCTTGAAGACAAAGTCCTTACCACTTGAAAAAGGAGGGGTTAGAGCCGCAGAACTGTCCATGGTCCTTTATATGAGAGATGTAAGACTAAAAATATTGAGAGGAAATATTTCAGGTACAGGTAAAATAAAAACCCCAAACAAACAAACTTTCCAACAAAATGTTCCAGTTCAGATCAAATTGATCAAAATGCTTTTCCGTGTGTGGAAAATATCAAGAATTTTGCACAGGACATTTCTTTTTCAGTGAAAATATATTTCCTATTTATTATTTTTAGCTTAGTAGTTCCCAGATGGTCTTTATTAGATACTAATTTTTAGAAGCAATTAATTAGATGTTGCTAAGTCCCTTAAGTCATGCTGAACATCACATTGGAAAGAATGGAAAAATTATTTGGGTTTTACATGTGTATGTGCTTGGAAGAAATAGGAACCCTATTCATTCCAGTTACATAGAAATTACTCAAAACAGTGATGGAAGTTTTTTTTATCTGAAGTCATTTGTCTACACACTTATGCGTTGCCATAGTTAATGCTGACGATATGCTCCAGTTCATTAATAACTGTTTGAAAAATGTGGCTGCAGGTCCAAATTTTCAATGATGGTGGCAAAAGCTGTGGTTTCAAATTGAGGTATTTCTTTAGCTCATTAGAGATTCAGAAATCTCAACGTTCATGAATTGGTAGCTGTAGAAGTTTAATGGTTTTCATTCATTTCTAATTTTTGTAAGATTGCAAGATTCCCTAGCCAATAGCTGATATGTACAGTGTAAATGACATCTTGGCTTTCCTTCCCCAGCAACAACTTTTAACCCACCACATGGCTTCTGTCCTCTAAAACAAATCTTTCTTTGAAGATTTCAGTCTTCAATTTTACTGCTCTTCCTGAGCACTTCATCAGGACAGGTCTCCAAAGAAGGATGAATTTCATTCCTTTTCCCCTGTCTTGAATGCTCGCTCTGAAAGATCTGCACCTGCCTGCAGTGTGCACAGGGAAGGGAGAGTGCGAGAAGGTGGCACAATGGGGCCAGTCTTGCCTGGGTGGCCCTGGGGAAAAGGTAGTGACAGGAAGAGGGGATGCAGCTCCAGTGGGATCCCCTCCCTCTATTAAACGTGTCCTTCCACAAGGGAGAAGCTTCTTCGTTCTCTGAGGAACATAATAAATAAGCCCTTCAACATCCTAGTGAAATTAAATGCAGTTAAATAACAGCAGTAATAAAAGCCCACACATTACCTCGGTATTACTGTTGGCGATTGAACGAGTTAGACAGTCTGAATTAGTGTCTTTATTTTCTAATTAGTAGAGCTATCCTCAGCCAAAAACCTTCACTTCATTATTTGCTTGCCACTGTTTTGCTGCCACATAGGCACTTTTTTTTTTTTCGTATATACCCCAGGCCCATGTAATTTCCCTGAGTTTAATATTGATATGGACACTATGACTTGGTGTAAATGGTTCCCATTTAAAAGGTTCCCATTTCAAAAGGAAAGTTTGATTTTGCTTTCCATGACATTTTTTACCTACTAAGAAAAAAATAAAATAAAGTAAAATTTCAAAAAGAGCCTTTCAGACCTTCTTGCAGAACAAATGCAATTGGTATGTCATTTACATGACACAGCTCACAGCTTGTGAGGGGTCTGGAGAACAAGTCTTACGAGGAGCGGCTGAGGGAGCTGGGCTTGTTCAGCCTGGAGAAGAGGAGGCTCAGGGGCGACCTCATCGCTCTCTACAGGTACCTGAAAGGAGGCTGTAGAGAGGTGGGGGTTGGTCTATTCTCCCACGTGCCTAGTGACAGGACGAGGGGGAATGGGCTAAAGTTGCGACAGGGGAGTTTTAGGTTGGATGTTAGGAAGTACTTCTTTACCGAAAGGGTTATTAAGCATTGGAACGGGCTGCCCAGGGAGGTGGTGGAGTCACCATCCCTGGAGGTCTTTAAAAGAAGTTTAGATGTAGAGCTTAGGGATATGGTTTAGTGGAGTACTTAGTGTTAGGTCGGAGGTTGGACTCGATGATCTTGAGGTCTCTTCCAACCTAGAGAAATCTGTGAATCTGTGAATTTACTATATAATCAGTTAATCAGTTTTGATCTGGCAGTATGTAAGTAATTGGTGTTCAGATGACTGAACTTCAAATGACTAAAATATTTTTAAAAGTCAATTTGCTTGGTTTTTAACAACCGAGAGTCAATTAAAACATCTTTTTTTTTTTTTTTCACAGATTTAGAAAATTACACCGATTCCTCCATCCTACTCAGTACAGTAACACTGAAATAGCAGCATACGTCATCATGAGCTAGAAAATTCTGTAATGTTTTGAAGATGCGATAAAATGAACAGATCTGCACTTGCTATAGTTAGGATTAAATGGCTGGCATGGACTACTTCCAACAGGTGAGTCTTATTAAGCCCCATCCTGAAGTAGTCAATAAAGGTTGTAGCATTTTCCTGTTTTAAGGAGTCTGAAAGACATTTTTGCTTATGAGACTCTACACCAGACACATGTGTTGCAGGGAGGATTAGTTCCCTGCAAGATGTACACATCTTTACATTCAGACATGGGCCTTAGTCTTAAACTCCTCCACAGCCATTCTCCATTCCCCTCATGGCTTTTCCTCTTCATGAGCACAGAGATGCCAGACACTGATATGAAGACCTTCATATTTTGATATTTCTCCAGAAATAACTCCAGGGCAGAGTTATGTAGGTTTTATTTAACCTGTCATAATTGTTGTTGGGAAGCAGGGGATGTAATCTGATTGCCATTGTAACAGAAGAGACAGGTGAGAATCACAAAAATTTACAGTCTGAGAGAAAAGGTGAACAGGGAAAAGCACTTTCTGCTGGATTTTTCTAAATAAACTTTTCTCCCAAGAATACATGCACTTATGGAAAACAATGTAAAGGAGACCAATTGGATGACAAGCATACTAATGCTACTCTAATTTGAAAATTAAATTTGTCTGAAATAGGAAGCCAGATTGAATGCAATTAGAGCAGCCTAAACAAAGAGATACTTAGAGCCACACTGATTTGTCCTCATCATCTCTCCCTGTGATGGGTAAAATAACCAGCCTGATTGTAAGTGTGGCTGTGGTGAGGCTGCGATGCACCTTGTGTACTTCTGCTCTGCCCTGCTCTCCTGCAGAGTTCTCTTCTTCTAAGCTCCTCATTTCTTCATGGGTGAGAAGCCACACTCTGCACTCTGTACCATCAGCTTAATTTGAGGAAAAAAGTGAATTTGTAACAAGCCATTTGGTGCTTTCATGACAAAATATTAGTTTGGTGTCACTAGCTACAATGCACTGAAAAATTTAAAAAAAAAAAAAAAAAAAAGACCTCAAATATTTTCCTGCATTGCGTTTAACTATTTTCTATATTGTACTCTGTCTTCTCCGTTAAGTAATTGAAACAACCATGAAAATATATCAAACTGTAGGTTATGTTACTGAAAGCAAGCATACCTTGTAAACTATACATAGGGCATTGTTCAATGTGGTCTGCTTTTGGAAACGGGATCATATATACCAATGCACAAGAAGGTTGTTGAGAAACTTCAGCTTGGCCTGAGGCAATATAAGTTTTACCTCAATATCAATATCAATATGGGTGATGGAAAACCTTTCTGGTATTTGTGTATGATATGAACAGTCTTGCCCTGTGCTGATGTCACCCAGGACAATATTGAATCATCCACATGTTCATACAATCTCTTCTAGTTATTTACTTTTTTTTCAGGTTGCCCAGTTCCCTTCTCAACATCATTCTAGATGTATCTCAAACTCTTCAAAACTGTTCCAGCATGTTCATAATTCTTTTGCACCCCTTTCTTTGCACTACTCATATGTCCCGAGCTCTATTTATTCAACCCATCATCATAAAAATGTACACAAGTCTCTTGGCAAACTGTGTTTATGCAGGGTTGGTTTGCAGCTCCTTTTTATATTATTAACAGCTTGTTCTCTGGAAAGAACAAAGCTATATAGGTGCTTCAAGTACAGTAACAGACTAGCTGAAAGCTGTACAGCTGTATCACAGTGGTACAGAATCACAGAATTGTAGGGGTTGGAAGGGACTTCAAGAGATCATTGGGTCCAACCCCCCTGCCAAAGCAGGTTCCCTAGAGAACCTTGACATTGACAACAATAAAGCTGCAAGGCCTCAGGGCTAGAGTAGCAGGCTGAAACCTAAACTTTCGAGGATTTTGCACATTAGCATGTGAAGTGTTTCCCCACAATTTTTATTCTGTCAGTGGTTCTAATGGTGTTTGCTTGCTTTATAAGGCATTTTCTGCAGATAAGCTGTGCAAGAGGCAAGCAATCTTATTATGGAATGGATCCTCAAGCTGCACTCAAATATGTTTCCAGTTGACATTATTTTATTTGCATAATCCATAGAGAACCTGTATATTAGCTGCTTTATGCCTGGAAAAGTGTACTTCTTCCAAGATAGTGACTACTTTCTAAGGTATGTGGTACTTGGGAACCTGTGCAAGTCACTGATTACTGGAGTATGAAGATTATAGGAAAAAGGACAAATCACAGTGCAGAAGATGTTGCTGAAATCCTCTTAGCCTCTGATCTCACTTCTCTGCGGTTTACTCCTTGTATTAAATCATTAATGATTGAAGTCAGAGAGCCTAATGGATGTCAGCACTGGCCTGTTCCCTATTATGCTGTAGCTTGGAGCTAAATATGCAGTCTTATTGTTGTCTGTGTGCAAGCTAAATTCCATGTTGAGTTATACAAGACAACTCAGTTTTTGTTGTTGCTGTTGTTTGTTTGTTTGTTTAAATCTCAAACTATTTTCTGCTTTTATAGTCACTATAAACAAGTGTGTCAATTTGTTTTGTGATTCAAGAGGTTCTTAAGTACTATTACTTTCAATACAGAATAAATAGGAAAATTTAAAATGTGACTAACTGGCAATAATACAAAAGTGAAGACCATGGATTTGAAATGACTCATGTCAGAAGAGAAAAATAGCGTTCTGCTTTTCCTCATGTAGCCTTCACTCAGTGTTTTCAGATCAAAAATCACCACAATTCCCTGAATTCTTAATGTATTACCAGTAAGAAAATACGCAAATCCTACTGAATATAAATTGATAAAGCTGTCATGTAAATGTCCAGCAGTGTGCTGTGCTGGGGAGAAGCTATGTCGTGCTGCAAAGGTGTCTAAAGAGGGGAGAGTTTTACACATGGTTTTGGAAGATTTTCACCTTCCCCTTTTTCCCTCTGTGACCAACTAATAAATCCTTATGGTGGAAAATGGCTCTGTGGAGATGGTCAAGGGTGATGTGCCCATGAAGTTCCAGGAACGATGCAGGTGTGAGTTACTGCAGCTGTTGCAAAGATGCACAGAGGCGACCAGAGGCTGTCTTGGTTTTAGGTAAATGCCTATCAGCAGTTGAAAGGATCAGCTGGTATTGAAATTTCTTCTCATCAAGTGCCTCAAAAGAGTGTGACTGTCCCCCTGAGTTAGCCAGACCAGCATGGGAGCAGTGCATGCCTGGCTCAGACAGACATGGAGTATAAAATTTAAACAGTTAGCAAAAGCATTTCAAAGAGAGCAGTGGGCTTGAGTTGGCTTCAACCCACATATTCCTGCCTGGCAATTGGGCATGACCAGAGCTGTGACATATAGAGACTGGTGAGCATATAGAGAGTGTTAAAGGGAATCACATTGCTACTGTGGTTCAAGTGCATATTGCAATCATTATATTTTGCTATATAGTGATTTCAGTACATTACTATATTGATTTTCTTACTCAAAATTCCGTATAACTTCAAATATTTTCCAGTAAGTAAATTTGACATTAAAGATTACACCCTCCACGCTTGAAGTATTTAAAAGAACCTGGTCAGAGAGTATTGGACTCTGACATCACCCCCCTTTGTTTCTCAGAATTCCTTGTCCAAGACTAAAGCAGCTCTTGCTTCACATTAAATAAAAGCTCTGATATCTCCTCGCCTTAATACACACAGACAGCTCCATTTTCATTGTATCCAAGCTTCTAATGATCACGTTGCTCCTTTAAAGAGGGGAAGAGCCTGCAGCCTGTTCTGTAGGTGAGGAAACAAAGCACAGAGCAAGGAAGAGCCACATCTGAGAAGAGAGTTCAGAGCCCAGGAGCATGGTTTCACAAGATCTCCAGTCTGGCTTACAACTGGGACAGTGTTGAACTGCCTCCACTTACAGTTCTCTTCCACTTCCACGCTGCTTTCCTTCAGCTGGTGCCAAGTCACATGCTGGTTTCGCTCTCACACAGTCTTCTCCTGTATCAACACAAATTATATCAGCCTCAGATTTACTGCAGATGAAGTGCCATCAACTGCCGTGTGGAGGACAGCCTGCCTGTCCTGTCAAGCACCACAGCTGTTAACATGAGGTAATTAAGCCTACCACCCACACACCCCTTCCAGGAACCAGGGAGATTTCCATCAGTGAAAGTCCAGGGAAGGCTGACTTTGAACATCCCAAAGGCTGCCAAGTGTGAGACGCAAGACTCTGGATGGGTACAGACAACAGTGAGACATTTTATAAAAGCTGGAAAGGGAAGAACTATTCTGATGGCAAATGCTACTCATTCTGTGCCCCCATTTTGAAATGAGACCACTGCAACTCCGTATTACAAGCCCTCACACATCTTTTGAGCCAGTCATAGCTCATCTACCTTCCAACCCTTCCATCTACCTTTCAAGCTCTAGTCACATCACACTTCTAGACAGACAGAAGAAGCCCCAGGAGGATGTTGGTGCAGGATAAAGGGGAAGCTACAAGCATACTACTAAATGGGAGACTCCAGGGCACACTTAGTCTGAAGAGAAAATTAAAAGGCAAACTGGGGAAGCTTAGATTCAGCATGAAGTGATTTGGTATTCTCTGCACATTCTCTTCACCTTTTCTCTAAGAATTAATTAGTCTCCTGCTCCAACAGGAAGGGAGTGCAGGAGAAGATTCAAACCGAAGAACAACATTGGCAAAGGAACAAATGGGCATCCACTGGCTATTAAAAAGCTTAGGGTGGAATTTAGAAGATGGTTTCTAATTGTCAGAGAAAGAAGGTCATGGAACAGCTTTTCTTATAAAGGCAAGGATAAAATTCTTAATGGCTGTACAACGGAACATGATGTAATTTATGATTGGGATTACAGGTTTGATTGCCTGACCTTAGAAGTCTCTGGCAGTCTCTTACTTATTCTCCCTGCCACAATTACAACACCCTTGTCAAAAAAAAAAAAAAGCTCATAATTTTCCCAGTTAGTTATGTTAGCCGTGAATGGAATGGAAACTGTGAAAACAGTCTAGCAAGATACTGCAGTGATCAAAGGAATGGCAGATATTCATGGCAAAAATAGAGATGAAGTAAAGCTACTCTAGTCTCTTAGCTACTTTTGCTAGCATTTAGGCAATCCATACTACACCTCACAATGTCTCATGATGTGGATTGTGGTGGGAAGGAATAGAGAAGCCGAATGGTCTTTGGGATCAGCAGCCAGTAATAGCCTACTACAGCAAGGCTAAGTCAGGATCTGTTTAACACAGATTTTCTGTATTTATTGACACACATTGCTGAAAGAAAGGCTGTAGAGCAGACAATAAAAGTGATTATTCTTTACCTATAGGTGGCTGAATCTTCTGCTTAGGAAGCTATGGAGGAGTGTAGGCATACATGTGTATGTGCAATCACTTCTCCTCCTCACTTGCCTGAGTAATAACATAATGCTGGAAATATTGCCAAGAAGCAATTCATCTTAACAAACTTCTTACAGAATTTCTATTTTTTTTGTTTTGTTTATTTATTTTTATTTATTTATTTATTTTCCTTCACATTATTACTCACTCTCTCCTTCTTTTAATCCTTCAGATTTCTAGGTTTACATTTCAGGTCTTTCTAAATCAAAACTAGAGATTTTTTTTAGGCACTGTGTGCTTATACCATGAATCAGATTACTTTTTTCACACTAACAATACTGTGGGAAGATTTTACTGAGAGACACTTCATTAGCAAAAGAGCAGAGTTTTTCTGCTGCTCTAATGAAACAGGAGACGCCAATATGACTTGAACAAGGGGGAGGATTTGGTGCATTTTTCTCAAAGTGACTGCAGTGCAAGAATAATTATATAAGGAGATATAGCTAAACAGGCAGAAGACCTTGAAATTACTCTAATTTTCAAAGCCATGTGGATTAGTTGCAGCCTAGGTTCCATTAAATTACTGGGACAATGGGGAAAATAAATGACTGTATTCACTATTATCACCCTTATTCATGCACTTGTCATGCCTCTGTTTTTGCTGCCACCAAGACATGAACTTGATTGCTCCCACACTAGGGTCATGTTTTTTTCTGCTTCTGCTTTCTTGCAGTACACTCTGTGGGGTATGACCCTGCTGTGACTATGAGCAGGACAGCAAGTGGGGCAATGCTGTCTCTGTATGCATTTAAGTCCTTAAATGTTCTCAAGACTCAGGACCTTCTCCCCAGGACTGTGTTAGGATGCTGAGAGTCAACCCACCTCCTTTTCTGATGCAAATATTTACAGGTATTTCGTAAATGAAATGCCCATTAAAATGATATCAACATAAAATTATTCCTGATATTTATAGTCAGCAAGATCTGCTTGTTAGGAAAATGTCTTTGTTGGACTAACTGAAAGTCAGCAGAAACCAAAGAGAAGGAAATTTCAATATGTACATTCTTTATAATTGCTACCCAGAAAGCAAAAATACAAGCTTCAAAATCTTCACAAGTGATAGACATTATAGATAGCTTCTTAAAAAATATAAAAGAGACAAGACAGGCTACAAACATTGCAAAGATGAGCAAAAAGGGTGGGAAAAAATATAAACACATGCTAAGCAACAGCTGAGAATAATAAACCCAATTTGTTTCATGTATCTCATAAATGTCTTTTAGACTAGGTCAAATTTGAGTTTACCACAGAGAATTTTCTTTAGTGTCTGCAGGCAATTTCCCAACAGTTTAGCAGATCAAGATTGCTTCTACACAATCAGGAAGCCTCAATTTTACTGTGTTTCTTAAAGCTTAGGAGATACTGTACCTGGGGATAATAAAAATATTTTAAATTATGCTTTTACCACTTGAGAAGTCAAACAGATTATACTTGATCTCCTTTTAATGAAAGGGCAGGTAGCTGTAAAGCTTTTTCTTCATGTCAACCCAAAGTATCAGAAAACTGTGCTTTATGGCACAAAGAAATCTTGTCAGAGACACTAAGAAATGCATGCTCTTTCTTTTGTAGAACATGAAGACATGGAAATGCATTTTTAAATATACCGCCTTGGAATTTTTATGAGATACATAATACTTTTCTGATTTAAAAGGTTTGGTTACCATACTTACCTGATCCTAAGCATGATAAACTGACTCACTGAGGTATACCAGCTGAGAATTTGCTGAAGAATACCCTTCAGCATCCCCTGAGGCTATCGTGGGTGCTTTCAGTGTTGTTTGTCTATTTAGACTGAGACCTCTTCTGCTTCTGACACATTGAATTTTTAAGTACATCAAGTTGAATGAGCTAATCATGTCAGAGAAGTTCAAGAACTGTTAACTGTCTGCAATACCAGGATGAATACGATTGTAACCCTCCTCAGACAATCCATTTTAATTTACTCAAACTCTGTTCTGTGTTTGTTCTTTTCAGCTTTCTCTGAATATTTCTGATTTTCTCTGGGTGAACAAAGTTTGCAAGTACATTAGCCAAATGACTTGTTAGCTAAGATAGAAACTTAACCTATTACTAGTATCATTTTCCAAAATCCATATTGCTGCATGATAATTTCATTTATTGTTCAGCTAAATATTTCATGATTTGTGTTATTTAGTTTTTGTTTGTTTGTTTGTTTCATACTGTTGTTTGTGTATTTCTGAAGTTGACACAATACGTATAATCTTAGAATCATATTACAATATATTCCAAAAAATACTTACCTGGAAGTGGTAGCATTAGGAAAATTCTGAAGTTTATTTGAAAAATCAGTGTGATTACTGTGCTATAAGTAGGATGCTCCAATAGAATTAGGGTTTATATGTCATTTATAACAAGATTGTACAAAATAAGTTGAATTGGGTGTATGAAAAGTAAGAGAATTCAGAAGTCCCTCTCCCTCCCTTTTCCTTAGGCAAGAACACACAGATGAGTATTTAAAGAAGAAAAACATTCTGTGTTAGTAACAAAACTGAAAGGGTTGTTAGGCATTGGAATGGGCTGCCCAGGGAAGTGGTTGAGTCACCATCCCTGGAGGTCTTTCAAAGACGTTTAGATGTTGAGCTTAGTGATATGGTTTAGTGTAGGACTTGTTGGTGTTAGGTCAGAGGTTGGACTAGGTGATCTTGGAGGTCTCTTCCAACTTAGATGATTCTGTGATTCTGTGATTTTTCAAAGTTTGTCCCGTACGTTGTAATTCCATTATTTAACACTATTTAATGGTAACAATAGTTGGGCTTTACAACAAAAGACAGAACAGGGTGCATGGCTTTGAAAGTATTTCATTTCCAAACCACATTTTCTTTTTTACTTTTTTTCTTTTTTTTTTTTTGATTATTTTCCAATTTATGCATTACAAAATATGAAGCTAGGAAAATATATCTGCTGGTGTTGATTATAAAATAACAAGTTGTCCTGGTTTCAGTTAGGATAGAGTTAATTTTCCTCCTGGTAGCTGGTAGGGTGCTATGTTTTGGATTAGGATGAGAAGAGGGCTGATATCATGCTGATGTTTTAATTGTTGCAGAGCAGTGCTTACACTAAGCCAAGGACTTCTCAGCTTCTCGCTCTGTCCTGCCAGCAGGCAGACTAGGGGTGCAGCAGGATCTGGGAGGGGACAGACCCAGGACAGCTGACCCAAAGTGGCCAAAGGGGTATTCCATACCATCTGATGTCATGCTAAACAATATATAGGGGTGGCTGGCCGGGGTGGGGGGCTGGCTGCTCGGGGACAGGCTGGGCATCGGTCAGCGGGTGGTGAGCAATTGCATTGTGCATCACTTGTTTCATACACATTATATTATTATTATTATTATTATTATTATTATTATATTCCTGTCTTAATAAACTGTCTTTATCTCAACTCACAGGCTTCACTTTCCCATTTCTCTCCCCCATCCCAGAGAGAGAGGGGGGAGGGTGAGTGAACAGCTGTGTGGTATTAGCTGCTGACTGGGTTAAACCACAACACAAGTGAACAATAATGAAGTAATAACCAAGGGAGACTGTAGTACATCTTCCATTAGATGCCATGCTTTAACTTTGTATCTTTGTTACTTGGTCATTTTGCCTTGGTATGCATGCCTACTTTTTGCTTCTTTGTAAACAACTTATTTGAGTCCATCAATCTCCAGAAAGTGGAAAATTTTTGCAATCTTGTAATGGATTTCTGCAGGCTGACAAATTGGTCATGTTGCTTTTCACTGAAGATGCACTTTCACAAGATAAGAAATTAACGAGTAAAATGTTTTCAGAGGCTTTGTATAGTGAAAACCACCTATTTTTAAAGTCTTGAACATTCATGAAAGGCATCTTATAAAAAATCTCTTTCTTCACAGGCATTCTGTTTGGTAACACTTCTGTATTTTTATTCCATATTTTTCTTAATTTCTTTTCTTTTTATGAACTCAGAAACATTTCCCTGACTTTGCAATTGTTAGTCACACAATCAAGATTACATAGACATAGGACGCTTGCTTTCAAGAGCAAGCTGATGCACCACAATGATAACATACACTGAAAAAATGTCATCTGTTACGTGTTCTTTTGGGGTCCTGTTTTACTCTGAAAAACACCACCAACACAAGAAGAAAAAAACAAGTAGCAAGGCAGTTGTAATTTTAATAAGTAGACAGTATTTCTCCCATTGTGAAAATTTCAGGTTTTCAGTCACACCAGTCTTTTACTGTACATTATGCATTACACTACAACACATTTTTTTCTTTCCTTATTTATTCTTGAAATTTTGATTCTCTTTTTCCTTTGCCCTTTTCCCTGGTAAAATGTTAACAATTTACAAAGACAACATTTTACTGATGATTTGAATTATGGAGAGTTACAAAGGTCAGAAAAGATTTAGGTAAGTCCTGGTGATGGCATGACATGCAACCCTTGTGACTTGCAGTACAAAAGAAATACAGGACCTAAGGAATATAATCAGACCTGCAAGTTTTTAAATACAGTAGTCACAGCTACCTGGTTCAGCAGTTGGCTATCATGGTAGTGGTGTTTCTTCTTGCACAGTGTTCCCTGGAAGAAATAAATAGCACGAATAATCACAAATTCCAGATTGTGGTACAGTATCTCTTGAATATTTTAGGGACCAATTTTCCTTTACTAGGATTGTCTGTGTGAAGTACATTGTTAAAAAACGTTCTAATATACACATAGGCAGTCTGACTCTGTAGTCTGCTTGCAGGAAAAAATGAACGAAGTACTGTGATCTTAAGTTACATGAAACACTGAATCACCTCCATTGGAACAGAGTAACATGTTTGGCCAACGTGTTCTATTCATAGTGAATATCTTTCTATTACTTTGGGGCAGACTGATAAAAAAAGTTTTGAGAAATAATATATTTTCAAGCATTTTAATCATGCAGAGATCTTCTTGCTTCTTTAAATTCCGAAATAAATCTACAGGTATGGCACTAAACACAACCAAATCTTTTGGGGTAGAAGGACACAGATTTGGTCTCTTCTTTATTTATAAGCTTTGAAAGCCAGGCAAATCCATTAGGTAATCTGCTCCAACCTCTAGTGTAGAGGACTAATTTAAGAGGTGAGATAAGTGCATTTGTAAAAATGACAAAATGGTGCTGTCAGATAATATTTTTGCTTATTTTAAATATGTGAATCTATTTAATTTCCAAATACTGCATACTAAAATTAAAGTAGGTATAAAAAGTCACCTACCAATAAGAATTAAAATATAAAAGATTTTCAATAAAAATAAATAAAGTGGAAAATGATCAGAAATGCCAAACAATGTTTTCTCCCGTACTTCTTTGCATTTGCAACTTATATGACAACCTCGTAGGATAAACTTACATGTGCTTGAAGGGAGATAAGAAAGGGATAATTAAATTTCAAGATGTTAGATAGCATGACTCTTATTTTTTTTACTCAGTGTAACAGTCAAATTTGGTTTGCTGGCACTATTTTCTGTGATACTTAATCAGTTCATTGTGCAGCAAGAACAAATTTGTCATGTGGTGGATGCCTTTCTGTGCACACCTGAACAGGGATGGGATGAGCATGACACGGCACTGAGGCTGCATGCCCTAAATGGTGGTTGAGTCACCATCCCTGGAGGTCTTTCAAAGACGTTTAAATGTTGAACTTAGTGATACGGTTTAGTGGAGAACTTGTTAGTGTTAGGTCAGCGGTTGGACTCGGTGATCTTGGAGGTCTCTTCCAACCTAGACGATTCTGTGATTCTGTGATTCTGTGAAATATAGCTGTGTGCTCAGGTCTGCCTTGCCAGCAGAGAGGGGTCATGGTGAGCAACAGGTAGAACGGTGGCTGACCTCCTTGTGGGCCCTGAGCAAGGGGGACGGGCAGAGTGAGGAGGAACAGGCAGGTCCAGTTGCTGAGCAGAGGGCAGGGACAGGAGTGCGAGTGCCAGAGCTTCTGTGTTCATAATTGTCAGGCAGGATGACAGCTTTAATTTTAAGTAACTTTATATCGTAGGATCCAATGAGTTATATAATTTCTTCATTGGGAAAACAACTACTCAAGCCTAGGGTGGTTAATATAGCCTAGCTAATATTATTTTTACTCTATCTTCCATCTCACTTAAATTTAAACCAGCATTTATACTGCAAAGTAACAATAATAGCAATAAAAACCCTTTAAGGCCCTTCTTGATCTGGATTTAAGAGATGATTTTGGTCTCAGAGAATTTCGGCTTTGTTAATTTTGATGTTATTTTGAAAGTCAACTTTTTCAGTCACAAGCTATATATATATAATATATATATATATGTATATATATAATCTGTTGTAAGGAGCATTCAAGATTACTTAGAAGAGGATAAAAACAGTGATATTGATCCTGAAAACAACAACTGACAACAGTATTTCCAACCATAAAGTTGTACACTTGCACTGGGGATCAAGGACTTAGGTAAAATAATAGAAGGCAGCAGATTGAAATATATATTTCACAAGAATGGAGTAAGTGAGCCACAAGAAACAATAAAGTAGAAAAGAAGGAACTCATCATACCACGGAGTTACATCGTCAAGAATTCAATTTCTCATGGCTGCAGCTATTCAGTATGAAAACTAAACCATTTCTTCCGTGAGGATAAGCCCATTGAGAAGTATGTTTAGTGCTCCTTTCAGCCCATGTTTACAGAGGATGGGGTTGTGCAAGGCACCTGGCTTTTTTAGCTGAGATCTGCTAACTCTCCTTTCACTTCTGGATAGCTACCTTTGTGGTACGTTACATTTTTCACCACAAAATATATCCTAGCATGTTAGTTTCATTTTTCAATTTTTAGCAGTATAGTTAGATTCTAAATATAATTATAAAAAATGAAAGCATACCAAAAGTAGTGAACATGGATGGCATGATTAGTGAGTAAGAACAGAGTGCACCATGGCTTCACACAAAATAATATCTACTTTCAGCAAGGTCTCAGAAGTAAAAATAGGGAGCAAACCTGTGGCTCATCGTGACTGGAGGGTGCAGCTACGATGGAGATGGGTAGTGTCAGGCAAAAAGGAAGATGAGCATTAGGTTAAAGGTGGCATGGCAGCTAGCCCCAATGAAGTACCCGGGAGATGTTAACATGAAAACAGCAACAGGAGAAGACTGAAGGTGCAGTGATCTGTATTCCAGGAGCTTTTAAGACAGGATTCCCGAAAAACATGCTGTGCTTTGCTGCAACTCTGATGTACCACTAAAATGAAACAGCACTAGCTCTGTTTTTAAGAGGGACTCTGGTTTGATTCCATGCTCTCCTATAAACATGACCAATAGATTAAGAGAAAGAAAAGTAGAAAATGGCATGAATTTAAAACTCGTGAGTGTTCTTCACTGATCCTATACCACCAAAAATACATTGCTTCACTGAAGCACATGTGAAGCTAACTGCCTGTTTAGCTATGTTAAATGCACAGTTTGTAAACAGGCAGCCCCTCGTTTAACATAGCATATAACACACTGAAATGTGATTCTGTCCTTACAGCAGTCTGACTCAAGTGAATCCAGGGCACACCTGTCCTGAGTCTCAAATGACAGGATTTGTATCAAAAAAGCAAAGATAAGGCAGGATAGCTACTGGACATTTTGAATTTTCACAATGGAATAAACACCATGAATTAATAGAAGGAAAAAAATAAAAAGGTGAAAGAGTGGACAATCAAACAGAGGACTTCTTCCTATTTTTAAAAGACATATGTTTATCATGTTATTACTTTTGGCGGAAATTCTCTCATTTTAAAGGAAAAACAGCTAAGAACGCTTATTAGAAAAGTAATGGTAATTTCCTAATCTATGTAAGGATGAGCAGAGACTTCTTTAAAATCTGAGAACATTCTATTTCCCCAAGGAGCTGTATTTTCAAAAATGAAGCTTTACTGCCTTCCACTGAAAGAGCTGTTTCACAGTCAGCTGTGAAAGGGAAAACTACCAACAAGCCATCTGTCTGAAGTATCCTTTCTTGGTGCAGAGGGTAATTGACTGGTTAAACCTCTTTGCTTAGCAAATAATTTAACGTCAGGTGCAATTATTAAAATTATATGTAGGGTTTTATGCTTGTCTAGAAAAAAAGACAATTACATAGTATAAGATTTATAGCGGCATTTATATAGAATGCTTTTCAAATGTTTAATTGAAATAATAGACAATTCAGGAACACTTATTAGGAGCTGCTTCATTCCTCACCCAGTTTGCTGGATAGCAAAAACTCCTTCTGCAAGTGATGTAGATGTATTTATTGGAGCTGCCAAAGCCGAATACTTGTAATGAACACTCTTTGCAGCAAAGATAACAAATACTTAGGAAGCGTAGAAATTGGTATGTAACACTCAAAAGAAAAACTCTAATCCCTGTAATGGGCCTCTCCAATGATGGCTTGGCCATTTTGGTTTTTATGGACAGAGGGAGAAAAAGAACATTGAAATATCCTGTATTTAATTTTCACTGGAACAGGTTGCTCTTCTTGCAGTTCATCACTTCCAGCAAAACATTAATCATGATAGCTGAGGTTAAGCATGGCAACTCCCTCCTGGTGTTCCGTGCGTGCTCTGGATAAGCAATGTAACTCACTTGTTTCTTTCAAATCGACCTGCCAGTTCTCCATTCCAGCTGGGCACCTCTGCTGACTGAAGAGCAGGAGAGGAACAGATGGGCCTTTTCCTGCCTTGCCCTCCACCACTAATTTCCAGTCGAGGACTGTGCTTAGGGTGGTAGAGCCCTGCTGTGCAGTGCAGGAAAAGGCTCACAGTGTAGCCTCATTCGGGCTGGGAGGGAAGACTCCGTTGGCTGTGCACAGTGTGAAGGGGATCGCGAAGCCACCTTGGGGTCTCCCAGCTGCTGTTAGCCCCACATTGCTCAGCAGCACTTCCTCTTCTAGCTGAAGTTTTCCTGATTTGAGCATCTTTTCACATCCAGTATCAGCCCTACCTATTCACTTACTTAGCAGTCTAGAAAAAGTCTTTACACCGATAAGGCACTGAGTTTGTTATGTTGCAGTAGTTAATTTGCAAGAACACTTATCTGTGGCTTATCTCCCTTGTCCAACCAAAATGTCAAAACCTAACAATTTTAGAAAGAGCTATCACGTGCACAGACCCATTTCAAATGCAATTAAATATTTTTTATGGCATTGCATGTACTGAACTTACTTATTTTTCTTCGCAATAAAAAAGAGGTGCCAAAACAAACAAAACATTAAAAGAATATGAATTCTGCCAAGGTAACCCAGGCTGCATGAAAGCACCCTGGGCTTCCCATGGCTGTTCTCTGTTTCTCTTTTCTATGACTTCATTTTGAGGTACTTTTCCCCCTTACATCCCAAAAGGCAGATGAGCTCAAAATAGCAGTGTAAAACAGTCTGTTAAAAACGTACAGCACATGGAGTCTTCATACACTTGTAGCACACGCTATTATTAATGAACATTTGGAATCTGTGAGTTGTGAAAAGACTTAATCAAAGCAAAAATTTGGTTAATCAAATGAAGAGGCACATGGTTCCTTCTCCTGTGCCCATTTTCAAAAAGATGCTATCCAGATGTGAATTAATACATTTTGTCAGGTCTAGGAATCTCCCATGAGAGAGTAGCGTATTCTAAAATTTGTCAGTTTTACTTACCTTTCTTACCATGCCTCCCAAATACAAATAACTTGTTGATGACTTTGATAACAGCTTTATCTGCTGGTTTCTATTCTAATGCACTATCAATGATTCATTATTAACAAATATTATGAAACTATTTGCACTCGAATACTGCCCAAAATAAGATGAGAGCCTTAATCCCTTGCCATAATTCCAAAGAAATCAGGGTTAGATTCTTTTTTTTTTTTTTAATATTATTATTATTTATTTATTTTTAAGACTGAGCAACCGTTAACAAGCTGAAATAGCTTTTGTCAGATCTGATGATTTCTATCAAGCTCTTTGAAAAGCAATGACTTCTCTTCTTTCTCTGATCACCTAGACTAGTGCTTGGAATTCCATTGAACATCAGGCACTCAAAAATTAGGACAAAAGCAATCAAAAACAAGATGTTGCTTTATATTTGCACGACTGTAACTCCATTAAGGTGTACCATGTCTTTAAAGCAACCATCAAAAATATTTGCCATTCCTACAATATCAGCCTGTCATCATTTTCAAAAAAGAAAACTCTTAACTTTGTTTGGTCTAAAGGAAAATATTAGCAGATATTTACTGCTAAAATCAAACTGTGTATAATACCTAAATACTAAAATGCATTATGCAGAAAGTTAAGAAAACAATGGACTTCCCTCAAAGACATTTTTACTATAGCAACATTTTCCAGGAATAGACTGGTAATACAGCATTCTTCACAGATTTTTTTATTTATTTTTATTTTTTTTCCAAGGATTCCATTGCATCACTGTTTCATAATTTCAGTAGCTCATGATAGAAATAGCTCCAAGTGGACATCACACAAACATTCCTGAATATGGCAGGCAGGGGAGGATATAAAAACATAATATCAGAGCAAGGCAAGCAAAGGGAGCATGCATTGAGCTCTCCCTGACAGCCCTTCAAGGCTCCAGTGGCCTTCCTGAGCTGACAGCAAATTTATTGCATTTAAGAACCTTCAACAGATTTTTCTTCCATGAATTTGCCTAGTCAATTACATTCACAGCCTATGAAGCAAGATGTTTCACAGATTAATCATGAAATATTGGAAAAACTCTCAACAACAAATTGTTCTGCATCTGCCAACTCTTGAAATCTTTTCATGTCCCTTAGATCTTGTTTAGGAAGGGACAGTGAACAGCAAACAACTGCTCACTCTGTCCCATCTGTCCCAGTCATTCAGTATGGGGCAGACCTCTGTTGTATTCTTTATTATTATTATTATTGTTATTGTTATTACTATTATGTCTCTTTCTGGATTGAAGCATCCCAGGCTGTGAGGACTTCAAGCACATTTCACAATAGGAACATTTCTGTGCAGTTTATTAAATGGATGAAACCAACTTTCAAATGTGCATGTGTGTGTTTAAAACTTGAGGAGGTTGTTCTACAACATCACCCTTGCTCCAGCTTCAATACCAAAAAAAAAAAGAAAAAAAAAAAGCCTCAATGAATCCCTGCCTCAAGGAGTTTATTTCATCCTAGCTTAAATGGAAATCAGAGGAAGCTTCCACAGACTGGCTGGAGTAGAAGGAGATGCATAGAGAGCTTGATTGTATGTTTTCTCTTGCAAAACAAATCTCTGGTGTTACTGTTAATGGATTCTTTTAGCTTTTTTAGAGTAGCGTCTAAGAAGACAAATGTGTTTTCATTCTAAGCTGTCCAAAAAGAACAAAAAAAACCAGTGCTTAGAATTGCTAGAAGAAGGGCTGCCTTTATGGCAGGCATTTCATGAATACCTTCATGCTGATGGAGAAATCTGAACCACTCGTGCTCATTAGCTGTCTTGTCCAGACACTCATGGATAGAGTTTGTTTAAAATAAACACCTTAATTACTGGGGTCTTGGCACAGGATAGTGAGGGGGAGGTGGGGGGTGGGGGGGGATTCAATGGCTCAAACTGGGTGGCTGGTAGCTGTCCAAATGATGATGGCAGCCTCTGTTGCAAGGGTTGTTGCAATGACATCTTCATCTGAGTCAGGAGAAACTCCCCAAATGGCTGTTCAGCTCTGTTCTTATAGCCCTGTGGTTATGTATACAGGCTATACATGTGTGGGTCTGTGGTGTTGTGTGACCAACTCAGCACATGCATGATACCCCGCTATTGTCTTTAGTTTCAAAACATCTCCTACATAACCCAAATAAGAGACGCTGCCCTGTCAGGTTATTTCTGCATCTGCAGAAAGTTTCTCTTGTCCACTCATAAGTGTCTGATCAGTGAACAGTCGATCACTTCTGCAGCAGGAACAGCCTGGGAATTCCTGATCAGTCCACCTGGCGTGTAATCAATGCATTTACACATATAAGTTGGGGAACTGTGCACAGCAGGAACTGCCTGGGACAATGTTTGGGATGGTCTGAAGTTCTCACCTGGAGAGCTCCTGCAGCAATCAGGCCCAAATATCTAACAGTGAGGGTGGGAGGGAGCTGAGCACCTGGTTCCACGCAGGCCCCTTGTTTGTGGCTAGCCCAGTGTCCTGCTATCCCCATGTCCCCACATCCCAGCGTCCCACCCCTGCTGATGACAGCTGGGTGTTCCCTGCCCATGCAGGGAGATGGTGACTTGAGTGAGTCATACAGTGAAAAATGAAAATCTAGCTGAGAAGACAATCTGCAATGGCTAGGGATGAATACCCATCCACTGAGATAATGAAGTAAAACATGGGTGTGTTTTCATTAACTCTGAAATGCAGTTAAGGAATGACTGCATTTACATCTATATGTAAAAATATGTGTACACACATACTCTAGGGACCTCCATAGGTTATGTATTGAACACATTAAAGAATTAAACGGAGGAAACAAACAAAGACCATTTTTACTATAAATGAAGTTTCCAATACAAATATTTGCAAAGTAACTTTGTAATGTAATCCATCCCAGGAGTTTTTATGTAAAGTTCATTTCTGTTTCAGTTGTACAAATAGTTTTTAAACTTGCAGTGAAATAGTTTTATACCTGTAAAAGACTGAGAAGAGCCTAGTACATACTAGATTTGTTTTAAGTATTGGTGAAAATGTAAGGTTAATGAAGAGAGAACCAAAGTATCAAGAAGCTGAGTGTTTACACTAAAGTATCCTCACAGAAAAGTAATAAAATATTAAGGTTTTTATTTGTAGGTTCTGGACTTGAACAACAGCAGCAGCCCCATCTCTTATTCTGGCACAAATTAGATCATCATTTTTTAATGAGACAAAAGGCCTGAAAATATTAATAGGGAAGTGGTCATATACAATTTTATTGGCATTCCTACCATATGAATGCAAGAGACACTGGCAGGAACCCATTTATGAAGAAAATGCAATATTGATATTGATTTTTGTTAATTTTTGTGTACATATAAGGCAAATGCAGAGTTCTGCTCTGAAATGGCACTCTGAAAATATGCTTTTGTGATTTTACAGCCAATTCTGTTTCTGGGTTACAGCAGAGAGTGAACATTCATGTAGAATTAAACATACTGATTACCTTTTCCTCCTTAAAAACCAATACTGAAATCCAATCTGTTCTCTAAGGGTTTAACTGGTTTCTCTTTACTGTCATTCCTGGAAGTTAATTGTACTGCACGTGCTGAGATATGAGATGTTACTACATTTGTGACAAAGGCTTTCAGGGTAGCTGAAGGTGTTCAGGAACTGTCAGTGAAAGGCAGGAAGAGCTACAACCTTAGCTCACATGTATTTTTTGAAAGTTCTCCTAGCTACTTTGATAAAAAACAACATAGACACATTTACATTACACTGAGATGAAATCTGTCACTGTAAATACATGAGGCATTAGGTCCACAAGTTGGATGTGGAAGCAGCAAAGTGATGTTTGCATGCTTTCCTTCCCTTTAGATTTCCATTGGTGCATGTTCCATTTGCTCCCTCTGCCAGGTAACTTGAATGAGAGGTTGTGTTGGTTGTGTAAGTAGGAAAAAGAAACACAGTTTATCAGCAGTTGTTGTAATGTGTTTCTCAGCTCCAGGGAAGTATCACGGGCATGAAGGCCATTCACATCCACCATTTTATTTCCTCATGTGCCCCAAGAAATAGAAAACATTGAACATTTTACTGCCCTCTTATAGAGGAATTGCACTTCAAGGTATTTAGGAGTCAGATTTAGCTTGAAGGTAAAACTGGGTAAAAATCCCAAATTTTTGATGAAAAAAAAAACCATTCATGAGATGTTTAATGTACAGCAATCATTTCTCTAAAGATGCATGTCAGTTTGTTTTTTGTGTCTTTAACAATTACTTTTTGTCTCCATGTGCAGAATGGAAAGCACTAAAATTTTACTAAAAGTTTAATAAAGTAAGGACAATTCTAAGAATGTTGGGAAAAACAACAACAACAACAACAACAGCAACAACAACAAAACCTATGAAGGAATACTTGTATACATCATGAAGAAAAAGATTGGTTGTGCTAAAAGCTATGAAAGTGATATGTTCCCCTCTCAGTGTTTTCAGAAAGGTGTCATAGCAAGATGCAAAACAGAAGGCACCAGATTTCCTTGTCTACAGTTTCAGCACAAATGAAGGACTTGTTTCTTTCTACGCTTCTATGTCTGACCTCACCATCTGTAACTGCAGACTTTTCTCTTTGGGGCTGGTGAAGAACAGGAACTCACTGCCCTGAGGGATTGGTTCCAGCTGTCTTCACAACTTTCTCCTATATATTGCAAATTTAAATTGTGACAATCATCTCCTTTGTAAGGAAAATATATTATGCAGATTCTGCATATTATGCATGAGTGAAATACCAAATATACATAACCCCCTGATTTTTATACATGCTTGTCTATCACAGCCAGGATAATTTTGCTCGCACTAATGCAGAATTTTATGAGATAAGAAATAAGGATTATGTGTAAGTTAAATCAAGTCAACATTAGATTATACATGTAGAATTATGGCTGTCAATATTGAATTTACAGTAAGGTGTGGTTGCAGACCATCTGTTGTATATCAAATGCAAAATTGTTTGCCAAAAGTTTTTTTTTTTTTGTAAGTTTGTTGTACGTGGACAGAAAATAAATCCATACATGCTGCAGTTACTGTTTATATTTAATGCCTATGTTCTGCAAAAGATTCAGCATGTCACAAGTTGCACTTGTTGACCCTCATGAGGTTCCTCTCCACCCAACTCTCCAGGCCTCAGGTGTGTCATCCACTCCGGCAAGTTTTGTACCGTCCACAAATTTGCTGAGGGTGCACTCTGTCCCTTCATCCAGGTCATTGCTGATTAAGCTGAACAGGACTGGACCTAGTATTGACCCCTGTGGGACACCACTAACCACAGGCCTCCAACTGGACTTGGCACCATTGAGCACAACCCTCTGAGCTCTGCCACCCAGCCAGTTCTCCATCCACCTCACTGTCCACTCATGCATCCCACACTTTCGGAGCCTGCCCAGGAGGATGTTATGGGAGACAGCCCTGAAAGCCTTGCTGAAGTCAAGGTATACAACATCCACTGCTCTCCCCTCATCTATCCAGCCAGTCATCTCATCGTAGAAGGCTATCGGGTTGGTTAAACATGACTTCCCCTTGATGAATCCATGTTGACTTCTCCTGATCACCTTCCTTTCCTTCACGTGCTTAGAGTTGGCCTCAAGATGAGCTGCTCCATCACCTTTCCAGGGATGAAGGTGAGGCTGACTGGCCTGTAGAGGGGGTGAGGAGGAATCTAGAGGGGGACATATGTTATTTATTCATGGAAACGTATCTGATCAACTGAATTGTTTTCACTGCATCTACATGTTTAAAACAATAAAGCTAGTAAACCATAAAGTATTTTTCTTCACTTAATTAGAAAGCAATGAAGAGTTGTCTCATTTTGGGACATGAATTTAGAAATAAATTTTAATTTTTTGTTCATATATGAAAGACTGATTCCCAGTCTGTGTTTTTTTTTTTTTTGTTGTTGTTTGTTTTTAATCACATTTTTACTTAAAAAAATAATATAGGTGGGCAAATGTAGGTAGGAGAAATTGTCTGGAAAGTGTGTATAAGCTGCTGCTGCTAAAAGAGGTCAGAACAGACTTACAAGCACGTATTTTGCAAAAGCTATTACACAAGCCTAGGAGTGCAATAATGAATCACGACTGCTGAGTGTTATATTTGGCAATACTGGTAGCTTATTTAGATTCTGATTTTGTGTTTGAAAAAATTAATCTGTTTTATAATGCAGATAATCTCCACATATCTGAATAATAAAAATAAGTTTATTCTTTCTTCAATAGCATCCCAACAATAACAATTAAAATAAATAAATAAATAATTAAATAAATAACACAATATATGATTTCAGCACTTAATCAGTCTTTTTCCAAATCACTTTCTTTCCACTTTCTTCTGTTGCTATGTAGAATGCTTGACAACAACAAGAAAAACAACAACAAGTTTAGGGAAGAGAAACACAATCTCATTTTATGCTGTCAGTTGGAGAAAATGACATACTACTTCTAGTTAAGGCTTTTTTCTAACAGCTACAATTTGTGCACTGCATGGATAGAACCAGCTTCCCTTATCGCAAATCCAAGGAATCCCAGAGGCAGGCACCTCTCCCAGGGTGGTGAAATGTCATCCCAGCCAGGGACGTGCATCCCACCTGGGCCTGACTGCAAGGCTGCACCAGGCAAGACCAGACAGCACAGCTCAAACCACAGAGAGTCTGGCAAGGGGATGACACCTCCATGTGCCTGGCCTCCAGCTGTACCAGTCCTCAGCTGGAAGGGATGCGGTGGTCGTGGGAGTGAGGTGGCCAGCCTCTGCAGCTGTAGGAGGCCCAGGGCCTACCCCGGGGGCACAGTGGTGATCGCTCCCCAGGTGGGAGGAAAAGCAGCTCTGTCTGCTGGGACTGGTCTCGGCCTGAGCCTCGTGGGAAGTCCCCAGGCTATTCATCAGGGGCAATTTAATAGCTCCTTTCTACTCAATGTAGATTCCTTGGCAGCATCTGCAGGACACACGCAGTCCTTCAACACAGCTGGGTAGATATGCTTGCTGTGCCTCTGGGGGGAATGTGAAAGCCTGAGTGGGCCAATGAGGCTCCTTGTGCAGCAGAGGGCTGGGAAGCAATGCCTTCATTAGCACCCAAAGCAAGGAACTCCCTAATCTAGCTAATGAGAATACCTAAACCAAGAGACTGGTCTCTGCCATCACCTGGCATCTCAGACTGGCCTTGGATCTGTTATTATTGGTAGCGTAGAGAACAACAATGGCTCAATGCTGACAAAGAAAACTATATTACCTAGAAAAGCAAATTGCTGCAAGATCTTACATGCTGTTGGCAGTTCTTGCCTGCATATACACTCTGCTCCACCTTGTTTTGGAGGATGAGGAAGCGGACAGCTAGTACTGGGTAAGCCATAAAGGGTATGTGCTATGCCATTCTGTTCCTGATTAGGTTCAGGTTAACATTAACTAAAACAATAAGCATCTGGCAGTGTGGGATGGGGAATTTTTTAGAGCTTCAGAGAATCATCACAGAACTTTACTGCAGAAAACAGAATCGAGTGGCTGGTGCCTGATGAACAGAAGGCTATAAGATGCTCCTTTTTGCTGTAGGAGAAAATTAATGCAACTTAGAAAGAAAATGTAATTAAAACAGTAAAATATACTTTATCCAACTTCTACAATAACTAGCAAGTGAAATTATGCTGCCTCTACTGCCACACAATTTCTGTGCATATTCACATATGGGAAATTATTTTTGCAATATGAAATGAGATCAAATAATGAATATGAATATGTGAAATGTCGGTCAAACAGAACGATTCCACACTACAGAAAATCCTTCCGCATAACACATGTGAAATGAAAACTGCATGAGAGAAATAAACCACATCTCTAAAACAGACAAACTAGAGACTTCTCCAAGCCAAAGGTTTTGCTGAATTTCAATAGATGAGTATTAGGCCTTCACATATTGCCTGTAGTGCCGTATGTCATGGGTGGAGAGTGCACAGGTCTGTGTCTGCTTTCAAGTGATCTGCACCAGGAGGGCTTTGTCCCATTGTGTGAAAGTCTGTGTACTCTGCATCAATCTGACCATATTTGCTGTAAGAGCCGTGATGCCAGTCCAATGTCAGTAACAATAGCCCTAACCACATGGGGTAAGAAGTTAAAGCAAACTGGTCACTGTACTCGTATAGCTAATTATTTCTCTTCATACATCTTTAGCACATGACTCAACTGGCTGTGACAGCAGAAGAACTTCAGTGTAGATGCATGCTTTCATCTGAAGGGTACACTTGGCTCATGAAATAGGGTTTTATTCTACCAAATTGCTGCCAGGACAGGTAGCAGGCAGATGTTTGCACAGCAAACAGATGGTGCATTTCTATATGTACCTGTCCCCAGGCTGCTTGTTATTGCCATTCTGGTGGAGTTTGCTGTCCCCACCACTTTGGCAGTTGGAGGGGATCACGTGAACACTTCATAGCCTACTTCAGGCAAGGTCAGCTAGACTGACTCCAAACTGACAACAAGGAAACGCTGATTTAACTGGGCTGATTTTGGCAAAGCAGATTAGGAAGAGTTTGCACATCCCCTTATGCTGGAATAAGAATGAGAAGGTGCCTTGCAGCTGTTGGTAGAGGTTGACACTGATGGCATTAAGCCAGGTGTGCTCCACTGAGATTCAGAACAAAATGTCTGTGTATGGTCAGAGAACGTTTTGTCAAGGTACCATCTCCATAGTACAAGCAGACCATTATAAATATGACCCAAATATGTATATTTGTGGATTTATACTGAGGCAGGGAGAGAGGTGTTACTTCACTTACCTAAAGCTCTACAGTTTGCAAGGTACAATCTTCTCTTCTTTCTTCCAAATCTGAAAAGCAAGAGAGCTGATTTATTTCTGTATAGTAGAGGTAGTTACCTCTCACACTTTGTGGCACTCAAATTTCACACCCACAACTGAAACATGGCTTGGATACACATCTGGAATTTATTTTTTGCAGTCTCTGGCTTTGTACATTGTGTAGTTATTTGCTACTGCAAAGAAAGAAGCAAATAAATTTCCTACTAGTAAACAATTAATGACTGACTATACAGCCCATTTCACAGCCAAACGCTTTTTGTTCAACAACTGTGTATCTTACTTTACAGGCAAAACTTTATGATACATTACGATAAGCTACATCTCTCTACCAATTTATTTAACATGACTTAGAGCTGTATTCCAGAGCCACTCACCTGTAAAATATGCTCGTATGACAAAGTGAACAGAACAGAGAGGTGAAACCATGCTTCAGCTCTTTTAAATGTCATTAAAAACCTGCTCATCTTATGAAATTAGGAACTTTTCTTGGGAGTCATAACAATAAGAGGTGAAATTTTTGAAAGAAAACAAGTAAACAAACAACAACAAAAATATCTCAAACCAATGCCACCCAGATTAAGAATATGCTTTAAAAACATTGCTTTGTCCTTAACTCTTGAATCTGCTTAATGACTAGAACATTGGGATCTTGGCATGTAATTATACTCATTTTGGGTGTTTTACTCTATGTATATTTAATTTCTTAAATATAAATATAAGATCAGGAATATTAGAAAAGATTCCTGATATTAGATTTCTGAGTTCACGCATTAATGTGGAAAATAAAAGTGAATATATATGCTTGACACACAATTTTAAAGGTGTACTTTATTTTTGAGAACTCACACTGTAATGCTACTGTGCCACTCAATGACACTAGGAACAACCTGAAAGCTCTGGAAAATGTTACAGACTCATTCACAGATTATAGCCAGGATAGAATTAATACAGTTTCACAGATATCATGAATCATTACATTTTACTTATTATTCATTGCATGAATTATTGTACTTTATGGCATTTCTTTGACTGAAGCACATCTCTAAGAATAGAATGAATCCTGATTGTAAGGCTGCCCTTGATGTTTGCAGAAATATTTAATCACTTTGATAGTTTTTACTTAGCTAAGTCCTTTCCTACTATTAAATATATATATATAATTGACTATCACTTATAACTGACCCATATTCATCTTTCAACCATTGCCTAGTGGCTTTCCACAGTGCATTAACGATTGTGATCTACAGTTCTGGGCACTGACCCGAGGACTTAATATGGATGTGACTCACATTCTTCTGAAAGCGTCAGCTGTACCTCTGCACTAATGCCCCAAAACTTTGGCAACATTGCTGTGCAGGGGGTCATCACCAGTGGTGATCTCAGTTCACAAACATGTTCACAAACCTGTGAATCTGAAGTAGTACAACACATAAGAAAGAGATGCCATGATTTTACCGAATCAACAGCAGTTAATTTATGTCCCACTGCAGCAATTCAGAACTGATGTGCCTTCTTTCAGCAATGGTAGGTCTGATGGAAAAGCAGGTGGGTGACTAGTTTCTGCATCTCCAAAGTGGGCACAGAACTGCTGCTGGAGCTCAGTCACTGCACCAAAAAATAGCGGTGCAACTGCAGCACTTCTGCTGAAGGGGCTGGCTGAGCCCTGAGTTAGTTGGAGCTAAACTCCCCTACAAGATAAAAAAGAAACATGTCCTTCTCCTCCTCCTTTCTCAGATATCCTTATCAGCATATGTGTGATGTAGTAAAATGACTGTAAGCTGGCTGCAACAGTCTGTGGCTCGGTAGCCTTCTAGCAGTCACCAACATTTGCATTTTCCTGTGCACCAGCACTTTCAATGTGGCACTTGTGAACAAAAGCAAAGAGCTTGAAAGGGCCAAACGACCTAATACTCATCAGTCAGCCTTTTTATGACCTGGAGTACCTCCACCTCACAGTGTGCATGCAATGTGAGAAGCCCCAGAACGACTACAGCACAGTTCTGAAGCTGTGGAGCATGGGAATTCTGACCAGAATGGTGACCACTCCTTTCAAAACATGGCATTGATGCATAGTTGCTGTGATTTTCATCAAAATACATTTGTTCTTGTGAACGCATTTTCATCAGAAAATAACTCAATCATGGATATGTGCAGTGTGTTGTGGACTATTAAGAACAGATACAGAAAATGCATGGTTTCATAATAGGCATGCCCTTAAATCTCACTTCATTTCTGTTTAATGGGCTATACTTAAGTTACAGAGAAGGAAGAAACACCTTTCAGAGGTAGTAAACAAATATGTGGCATTACCATTTTTGAAAATAAATATTTCCCTTATTTTTTTAGAAAACTAAACCTCCACCATCTGTTCTACCCTTTAATTATGAATACATGATGCAAATAATTTACAAATATGTCATAAAAATGAAATAGAAATAATTTAGACCTCCTCTTCTGTATCTCATGGTCTTAATTCTACTCAGGAAACATCTGCTTTGTTTTTCTCTCCTATTTCAGATAGTCAGAGAAACTGGTCCCTTGTCACAGTGAAGCCTTTACAGTGGCTTATTGAAATCGATGTATGGTGCTTTAACACTGGTAAGTGCCTAAGCACCACCAGAAGGTTCCTTTTAGAGCAAGCTGCAGCTGTCTCGTCTCTGAAGTGGGGCAGCTGCTGGGCTCTGATTACAGAGCCCACCCCTGCAGCATGCCCCTCTCTCCCCCCATCCTTGCCACAGAAGTTTAAATACATCATGTCTTGCTTTCATAGGCTGCAACCTGTCTTGGCACCTTTCTTGATCATATGAATGTTACTGAATACATTCTATGGACGTTCCAATAATGTCTGCAGTCCTTCTGCTATCATTTCCCTTCCCTTCCCTTCCCTTCCCTTCCCTTCCCTTCCCTTCCCTTCCCTTCCCTTCCCTTCCCTTCCCTTCCCTTCCCTTCCCTTCCCTTCCCTTCCCTTCCCTTCCCTTCCCTTCCCTTCCCTTCCCTTCCCTTCCCTTCCCTTCCCTTCCCTTCCCTTCCCTTCCCTTCCCTTCCCTTCCCTTCCCTTCCCTTCCCTTCCCTTCCCTTCCCTTCCCTTCCCTTCCCTTCCCTTCCCTTCCCTTCCCTTTTCTTTTTTACTTCTTTTCAGAATTAAATGGCTTCAGGAATACTACCACCTGGGAGGAAATATTCAAAGCAGAGAAATGAGGCAAACTTAGTTTCTATGGTGATCTTTCACTTCACAGTGATTATCTGGTGAAGGAAAAAAAAACATGTATTTTTTTCCAGACATGGGTCATAATCTCTTTACAGAGGTAGCTGTGCATGTGAGTGAGAATCAAGTTGTTATGGAGATTGTCTAGGCTTGAATGCAGTCCAAAAGTCACAGATAAAAAAGTGACCTCATCTTCCTTCATCACTTTTCCATTGTTTCCATGACTTTCCTTAAACAGCTTTAAACTTTGTATGACAGACTGCATAAAAATTGCATCAGGAAAGTGACCCAGCCAAAGACTGACCTAGTCAGAAAAGAGACCGCTATTCAGCCAAGACGGTTCCCTGGGTTTATTTCACCAAGGGCAATGCAAATACAAAAAGCCAGCAGGAAAAAGAAGCATAGAATCACAGAATCATAGAACAGCTTGTGTTTGAAGGGACCTTAAAGATCATCTAGTTCCCACCCCTCTGCCACTAGCCGAGAAGACTAGGTCCATCTCTGGTGGTTTCTACATTCATCCCATAAGTCATGTCAGTAAAGATGATGGTGTAGCCTAAGTACTAGAGTGCTCAAGACTGTTTCCAGAAAAAAATAAAAAATAAAAGAATAAAATAAAATAAAATAAAATAAAATAAAATAAAATAAAATAAAATAAAATAAAATAAAATAAAATAAAATAAAATAAAATAAATAAAAGAATAAAATAAAATAAAATATAAAATAAATAAAATAATAAAATAAAATATAAAATAAAATAAATAAAATAAAATAAAATAAAATAAAATAAAATAAAATAAAATAAAATAAAATAAAATAAAATAAAATAAAATAAAATAAAATAAAATAAAATATACTGTTTGCATTGAATTCCAATCACTGAGCCAACATTTTTATTACTATCCTTCTGCACACACTTGATGCAGCTCTTCAGTCCCCCGAGCTCTTGTTCTGGTTCAGGAGATCATCACTTTCACAGGGATCCAAGCCAAAACCCATAGCTGAACATTTTGGCATTTGGGGGGGAAGAGGGGGTTGTTAGGTGTCAGGGTTTTTCTTTTTCTCTAAAAGAAAAAATAATTCTGAGCAGATGGGAGCTGCTAACTTTGCATAACATGAGGACAAACATTGCTGTTGAAAATGTGGTCACAACCAACTGGTTCAGGAAGACCAAGAAACCCTTAAACCAAAACACTTTTCCTTCTGTCTTTACCTTTAAGTAACCTTAGGATAATGTCTATTTCTCTGGTTGGAAAACTTATAAATCTCAGGGTGTGTTTGTTCTTGTCCCTGTTCTCCAAATAATAGAGCTGTGGAGTGGCTCGTGAAAACTCAGCACTGAGGTGCTGAGACCTTGCCATTCTTTGCACTTCAGACTTACACAGTGTGCAGGAATGTAAGAGCTGAAAAGAAAGAAACCTTGATTGAACGCATCCATTGAATAGCAGACAATTTATTTGACTGCTCTTGACTCTGAGGTAGGTAGCAAACAGTGAGAGGGAAATGCTTCATGGTGATGATATTCATGGGATTTTTGTTACACATAGCCCAGGCTGTGACATGGCAAAGGAATCCATACTGACAAATCTATGTCACCCTTTTAAAGTTGTAAGCACATTGGCCTCTCAGAAGTTATAATAATATATCCAAAAGATATTAACCATGAGAAAAGCAGAGGAGTAATCACTCTACTCTGTGCAATTCTCTATGTAACAATGTTACACTCAGCTGTAAAGTATTTCTTTAATGCATGTGGCTTTATATTCGTAACCAGACTTCACCGAGTGCTCTATGCCAAAGGCTGTTGCAATGTGAAATATAGTAGATCTATCCAGGAGCACTCCTTTTGCTATTACCTTCTCCAGCTTTCATAGCAATTTCTGTACCTCAGCTGCTAGTTTGTTTTCTGTTTTAATTTATGAAGTTGAAAGGAAATTGCTGCCTTGCAGAGAAGCTGTATGCAAATCCTTTACTACTACTGAATCTCTCAATGATATTATGCCTCACCTAACTGAGCCCACTATCTATCATAGATAAGGTAGCTTGAAAGCCACACTCTCTAATATATATATAGATAGTTTTGCATGCCCGTGTATAACTGTATCTTATTTCTATACATTTTTAAATGATGAAGAAAAAATTGTTTGAATACTGGGGACACCATGAATTAGGATTAATTAACAGAAAATAGTTTCAGCTGAAAAGGGGGCATTCAAGAGGGGAAAAAAATGTGAATTTCTTCCTTTGCTCATTAGCAACATGCTGCAAATGATGTACATTTTGATATCCGTTTTCTTGGCCTCATTAATTTTCCATACAAGGGCAATTCTCAGCAGAAAAAAAAATTGAGCCTGTAGTGGGCTTACATAGCAAGGGTTTGGTTGCAGTGGGGCTGCAGGGGTGACCTCTGCAAGCACAGCCCAGAAGCTGTCCCATGCCAGCTCCAGCCAGCTCCAAAAGGGATCCACTGCTGGCCAGAGCTGAGCCATGAGCAATGTGGGTTTTGCACCTGGGAGAGCAGATTGAAGAAAGGGGAAAAAAATAGCAGCTGGGAGAGAGGAGTGAGAAATGTGAGAGAACCACATTGTACTGTCATCTGAGGAACACCATTCGGCTCTGATGTCCACATGGACGTTTAGCTGTTGACTGCAACTCTCTGAGTGCAACCATCAAATTCTTACCCACTGAGTGCTCCATCTATCCAATCAATGTCTATCCAATTTAGAGACAAGGATATTATTGGGAACAGTGTCAAACGCTTTCCACAGGTCCAGGTAGATGATGTCAGTTGCTCTTTCCCTATCCACCAATGCTGTAACCCCATCATAGAAAGGTCACCAGATTTGTCAGGCATGATTTGTGCTTAGTGAAACCATGTGGGCTGTCACCAATTACCTCCTTATTTTCCATGTGCCTTAGCAGAGTTCCCAAGAGGATCTGCTCCATGAACTTGCCATGCACAGAGATGAGACTGACTGGCCAGTAGTTCCACAGGTCTTCCTTTTTTTCCTTTACATTAATGGGGGTTATTTTTCCCCTCTTCCAGTCACTGGAACTTCATCAGATTGCCACATCTTCTCAAATATGATGGACAGTGGTTTAGCAACTACATCCAGCAATTCCCTCAGGGCCCATGGACATATCTCAGCAGGTCCCATGGAGATGTGCACCTTCAGGTTCCTTAGCCGGTCTTGAACCTAATCATCTCCTACACTGGCCAGTTCTTCATTCTCCCAGTCCCTGCCTTTGACTTCTAGGGCCTGGGCCATGAGACTTGAAATGAACTTGTCACAGTGCTGCCACAGATTTTGTAATACAACATCAATACCAGCTGGAGGTCAGAAGGAAGAAAACAAAATATAAAAAGTACAGTACCACCTTTCAGGCACCTGACTTGCACCTACTCAAATTGCAGTAAGTAGTATTAATTGCAGACCCACGCTCTAAGCCAATTCCATGCACAAGCACTAAAACTAAACGGTTATGTTGCATGGAATAAATAGTCATCACAACAGTGATCACAGACATGTCTGCAAATCATCTGTCTACTTATTTCACTTTTAAGTCTGATATTAGGCTTCACTTGTGTGAAGTCCTTTCAGGAAGTGCTTTGATACCTGCTGAGGGAATTACACCAACAGTGAGTGCTGGTTGTTATTGCTCAAGTCTTTGAACAGAAGATGAACATGGAAAAAAATCTGCATCTGGCATTTCAGACTATTTCCAGGAAGAACCTCCGGGCTTATGTGGCAAGGTTCTGGCAGCAGAGGGGCTACAGGGATGGTCTCTGTAAGCAGAGCCCAGCAGCTGCATCATGTTAGAGAAAAGCTAGCTCCAGACAGTCTCAAAAGGGATGTACCACTGGCCAGAGCTGAGCTATGAGACATGCTGCTTGCGCCTCTTGGACAATGAGTTTAAGAAAGGAGAAAAATGGGGTGTAATGGCAGCTGGGAGAGAAGAGTGAGAAATGAGAGAGAAGCAGCCCTGCAGACCCCAAGATGAGTGCAGCAGGAGGGCAGGAGGTGCTCCAGGCACGCAGCACAAGTTCCCCTGCAGCCTGTGGAGAGGCCCCTGGTGGAGCAGGCTGTCCCCCTGCAGCCCATGGGTCCCACATGGAGCAGATCTCCACGCTGCAGCCTGTGGAGGAGCCCCCGGTGGAGCAGGTGGATGTGGCCTGGAGGAGGCTGCGGCCCATGGAGAGCCCCCGCAGGAGCAGGCCCCGGGCCGGAGCTGCAGCCCGTGGAGAGGAGCCCACGCAGGAGCAGGGGTCTGGGGGGAGCTTCTGCCCCGGGGGGGGGACCTGTGCTGGGGCAGTTTGCTCCTGGGGGATGGATGGACCCTGTGGTACGGAACCATGTGGGAGCAGTTCCTGAAGAGCTGCTGCCTGTGGGCAGCCCCTGCAGGCTCAGTTCAGGAAGGATGGCATCCCGTGGGAGGGACCCAAACTTGTAGGAAAATGAATGAATGAATGAAGTATGGCTGAGGAGGTGTGGCAGTGGACTGTGACTGCAATGGAAAAAACAATCTGGGGAAATTTGTTCAGTGTTTTACCTTAGAGAAGATAAAAGGGGCTAGCAGGGGGCAGGTTCAGCACAAAGATGAGATGGTGGCAAGCCACAGCTGAACTGTCATTCTTTATTGCAGGTTGCTATGAATGCCAAAGGATGTACATTGATTCAAAAGAGGTTCAAAACATACTAGGGGAAAAAAAAAATAGGGAAAAAAAAATATATCAGTTCAAAGATACGTTCCTCTCAGCAAGTTTCTGAGCACAAAATCTGGGCATAGACCACATGTTGTCACAATTATAACTAGGAAAGCTCACCTGTTTATTCATCCTGTGCTTAAGCACTGTCATAGATAGGCACTCTTCATCGTTTTGACAAGAAACCATCCCATTCTAGAATACCCCTTTTTTTTGCTCTCATATGCATGAATGGGAGGAAGAGTTTGTCTTAAAAGTAGTTGCTTAAAATATTTCTTTACAAGACTTTTAAAATGACAATTTTCATTACATTATGAATAGGTTGAGAGGGATAGGTGATTGTCTGGCTTTCTAGAAGCAAACCAGATGCCTTCAGTATGCATGGATTGTTTTAGTTTCAGAGAAGAAAAGTATAGCACAATGCAAATTCCAGATATTCCAAAGCTGTAAATCTTACATAGGTAGCCCTTTCTTCAGTTTCTCGGCGGTCTAAAGCTTTCTTTCAACCATTTTTGTTTCTTCTTTAGTATATTCTTCTCTCAGAGGAAAAAAACTGAAGGTCCACATTTACATATGTTATAGTCAGTGGGAATTTTGACATTGTTTTCAACAATAAGAGTAGCTAATCTCTGTTTTATATATACTTTCCTTTCCTTTGATGATTATGACTCCTCTTCAAGACTGGGATTTATATGTATGAAAGGTAATTCACTCCAATTCCAGTATTTTGCAATTCACAGAACTTCCATATGCTGAGGAAGCTGAGCTATCCACCTGAGATAGTATTCATTCTTGTCAAAGACTATATACAAGTATATCCTTGTTTTAGTATGTGGATAAAATGGATGCAGAAATTGCTGATGATTAACAGATTGTGCTGTCTTCTTTGAACAAAGTTAACAGGCAATAGAACATGCAAGATAATGAAGAATCAGTACTTTTAGCTTTGCACTTTCTGGATTTCTTGATTTTAAATACACAACTTCAGCATCTCATGTATCCGCTTTGTAATTATATATGCATATGCTTATCCTGAAGAAGTTATTCAAGTCATCCTTGGAACTGTTTCCTTTGTTTCGCAGTTGTTCTCAAAACTGCAAGATCTAATGAAAACAAAAAATGTGACTGCAGATTTTGCTCAGGACCAACTTAACTAATATTAAACACTGGACCAGTCAGAAGTGTAATTCACAGGAAAATGTTGATGTTAACACCACTCAGAATCTGGTGAACTATTCTTCAGAAAACGCAGACCCCTACCCCTCAACCCCTTACACAAAATGAAAATTTCATCAGCAATGGATTTCACTACTTATGATTTCTACTGCTTCAGCTGGCAGGGAGCATAAAGCATATCAAATGGGAATTCTGTTCACCAAGAGCATGCGTGATTGATTGTATCACCAATGAAAGCCAGAAAACAACCTGAGTGAACTTAGGTGGAATTTTGAAGGCTGCTTTCCTTAGCCCAGACAACAAGCTGTCTTTTCCAACCAACATCCAAACTCAGTGTTTGACTTATTCCCAGAGCATTCAATAACCTGCCCCAAAATGCCCCATGAATTTCTGAAAGCTTTCAGGTAAGTACTCTCTTGTGAGATCTCCTGCAATGATGCAACTTGATTGGGAACCTGTGGGAACTCACAGCAGCCTCATAAGCCTCCATGTGAAGTTTGAGATCTACACCTTCGGCCTGTTTGTTCCAAAGAAAGCACAAGAGATGTGAATTCATTAACCTCAACTCCTTCTGTCCTCCCCCAAGAAAGCACAAAACACTGCTCTGCATAATCTCAGATATCTCCGCAGAACGGACTAATACAGAGCAAATCAACGTTTGTTGTAAGTGTGACGTGTGACTATGAGCAGTGCCATGTGACCGCTTATCACAGATGTCCAGGTTCTGTGCTGACAAGGTTCACATCACAGTACACAGAGACTTTTGTGAGCAGATGAAAACTGAAGAAGCTTAATTTGTTCAATAATTTTCACTCTGAAAAAAGGATTTCATCTCTGGCTCCACCATTCATCTAATATAAATTAACTATAGAAGATATCATCTGCAGTGTAGCCTGTCAATAATGTGTTTTATATTTTATTTATTTATTTTTTGCTTGTGACTGCAAGTTCTTTTACCTTGACAGTGTCTGAGATTCATCCCCTCCCAAAGCCTCATTTTCCATTGAATTTTACTTGTAAGATCAGAGAATCATAGAATCATAGAATATCCTGAGTTGGAAGGGACCCATAAGGATCATCAAGTCCAACTCCTGGCACCGCACAGGTCTGCCCAAAAGTTTAGACCATGTGACTAAGTGCACAGTCCAATCTCTTCTTAAATTCAGACAGGCTTGGTGCAGTAACTACTTCACTGGGGAGCCTGTTCCAGTGTGCGACCACCCTCTCAGTGAAGAACCTCTTCCTGATGTCCAGCCTAAACTTCCCCTGCCTCAGCTTCACACCGTTCCCACGGGTCCTATCACTGGTGATAACAGAGAATAGGTCATCTGCCTCTCCACTCCCTCTCGCGAGGAAGTTGTAGACTGCGATGAGGTCCCCCCTCACCCTCCTCTTCTCCAGGCTGAAAAGGCCCAGTGACCTCAGACGCTCCTCATACGTCTTCCCCTCTAGGCCCTTCACCATCTTCGTTGCCCTCCTATGGACACTCTCCAACAGTTTAATGTCCTCTTTGTACTGTGGTGCCCAGAACTGCACACAGTACTCGAGGTGAGGCCGCACCAGCGCAGAGCAGAGTGGGACAATCACTTCCCTTGACCGACTAGCAATGCCATACTTGATGCACCCCAGGATACGGTTGGCCCTCCTGGCTGTCAGGGCACACTGCTGGCTCATATTCAACTTGATGTCATCCACAACCCCCAGATCCCTCTCTGCAGGGCTGCTCTCCAGTGTCTCATCGCCCAGTCTGTACGTATAGCCAGGGTTGCCCCGTCCCAGCTGCAGGACCCAGCACTTGCTTTTGTTAAACTTCATGTGGTTGGTGATCGCCCAGTTCTCCAATCTGTCCAGATATCTCTGCAAGGCCTTTCCACCCTCATCCGAGTCCACAACTCCTCCAAGTTTAGTGTTGTCGGCAAATTTGCTCAAAACACCTTCTAGTCCTACATCCAAATCATTTATAAAAACATTGAAGAGGACTGGCCCTAAAATGGAGCCTTGAGGGACACCACTGGTGACCATCCGCCAGCCAGATGTGGCCCCATTTACCACGACCCTTTGAGCCCTGCCTGTCAGCCAATTGCTCACCCATCGAATGATGCTTTTGTTTAGCTGTATGCTGGCCATTTTGTCCAGTAGGATCCTATGGGAAACCGTGTCAAAAGCTTTGCTGAAGTCCAAAAAGATCACATCAGCTGGTTTCCCTTGATCGACTAGATGGGTGATCTTCTCATAAAAGGAAATCAAATTTGTTAGGCAGGACCTACCCCTCATGAACCCATGTTGGCTGGGACCAATGACTGCATTGTCCCCCAGGTGCGCTTCAATAACTTCAAGGATCATCCTCTCCATAATTTTACCAGGCACTGACGTGAGACTGACAGGCCTGTAATTGCTAGGGTCTTCTTTCTTACCCTTCTTGAAAATTGTCACAACATTTGCCAGCTTCCAGTCCAATGGGGCCTCACCAGATTCCCAAGATCGTTGAAAAATAATTGAGAGAGGTCCCACGATGACGTCTGCCAGCTCTTTAAGCACCCTGGGATGAATCCCATCCAGACTCATGGACTTGTATGGATCCAGGTAGAGCAGCAAATCCTGCACACGTTCAGGGTCGGTTGGGAGTTTGTCATTCCCACCGTCATGGTCCTCCAGCTCAGGGCACCCTGGGTCCCGAAGCCCATCATCAGCATTGAAGACAGAGGCGAAGAAGGCATTAAACGTCTCTGCTTTGCCTATGTCATTGTCTGTGAGGAGACCCTCCCCATCTAGTAGCGGACCTATGTTTTCTTTGGTTCTCCTTTTTCTGTTCACATATCTAAAAAAATCCTTTTTATTGTCTCCCACAGACATGGCCAGCTTCAACTCTAGTTGGGCTTTGGCCACATGAATTTTCTCCCTACAAACACGAACAGCATCCCTATATTCCTTCATTGTCACCTGACCCTCCTTCCAGCAGCCGTACACTTTCTTTTTTTGCCTTAACTCCAGTAGAAGATCCCTTGTCAGCCAGGCCGGCCTTCTGCCCCGCTTGCCTGACTTCTGATATTTTGGAATCGCCTGATCATGAGCTTTTAGGAGGCAGTGCTTAAAGATGGACCAGCACTGATGGACGCCAATGCCTTCAAAAGCAGTTTCCCAGGGGACCTTGCTGACTAATTCCCTGAGCAGCCTGAAGTCTGCTTTCCTCATATCCAGGGCTGAAGTTTTGGTGGCAGTTTTCCTTCTGTCACCATAAATTCTAAACTCAACCACTTCATGGTCACTGTGACTGAGACGGCCGCCAATTGCCACATCTCCCACAAGACCCTCTCTGTTCTCCAGCTACAGATCTAGGAGGGCGCCTTTCCTAGTTGGCTCACTTAGCACCTGCACCAAGAAGTTATCATCTAGGTGCTTTATGAACCTCCTGGACTTGCTCGTGTCAGCCGTGTGGTGATTCCAGTTGATATCTGGCAAGTTAAAATCCCCCATTAGGACAAGGGGAGTCTATCTCAAGGCATCTCTTAGTTCTGCAAAGAATAATTCATCAGCATTGTCGTCCTGGCCAGGTGGTCTGTAATAGACTCCCACAACGACATCCCCTTTATTTATTCATCCCTTAATCCTTACCCAGAGGCTCTCAACTTTGCCATTACCAACTTGAAGTTCCACACAGTCCAGCCCATGCTTCACATACATCGCCACCCCACCACCTTGCCTACCCTGCCTGTCCCTCCTGAAGAGCCTGTAACCATCTATTGCAACACACCAGCCACAGGACTCATCCCACCAGGTTTCACTTATGCCGATGATGTCATAGCTGTGGGACTGGGCCAAGACTTCTAGCTCATCCATTTTATTCCTCATACTGCATGCGTTTGTGTAGAAGCACTTCAAATGTGCCTCCCTACACGCAGCACCTTGTGGAGCCGACCGAAGGGCCTCACTAGGACACAGTCCCTCTGATTCTAGCACACCATCCCTTAGCTCGTCACCGGCTTGCCTGGTTCTATCCCCTTCCCCCTTCGACTCCAGTTTAAAGCCCTATCTATCAGCCCTGCCAACTCCTGAGCAAAAATCCTCACCCCTCTCTGAGAGAGGCGCATCCCATCTGATGCCAGCAGGTTGCGTAGACCTTCCCGTGATCGAAAAACCCAAAATTCTGCTGGTTGCACCAGTCCCGAAGCCACGTGTTAATGTGACAAGTCTGCTTGTCAGCTTCGATCCCTCCTATCGGAAGGACAGAGGCAAACACAACCTGTGCCCCTGATCCTTTAAGTAGTCGCCCCAAAGCCCTAAAGTCCCTTTTGATCACTCTCGGACTTCTCGTTGCTACCTCGTCATTACCAGTCTGAAAGACCATTAGTGTGTAGTAGTCAGTGGGCCGTACCAGGCGCTTGACTTTCCTCGGGTGAGTCTCTCACCCGAGCCTCAGGGAGGCAACAGACTTCCCTGTGGGTAGGGTCCGGTTGGCATATTGGGCCCTCTGTCCCTTTCAAAAGGGAGTCCCCCATGACAATAACCCTTCTTTTTTGAGAGCTGATGTAGCAATGCGGGGGGTAGAGGACCTTGCCTTAGTCATCCTCACCAACCGGGATGGGCTTTCGCCTGCTTTATTGTTCTGATTGTCATGTTCAAGAGCTTCGTACCTGTTATATAAGGGTAGATGGGAAGGTGAGGTGGTCAGGGACAGGGCTCGCCTACCCCACCGAACAGGAACCTGCCTCCATTCCCCCCGTTGGCTTAGGTCCCCTCCTGCTGCCTGGCGGGATGAGGGAACTTTTGTCTTCTGCGTAGCATTTGTGCTATGGCAGGCTCGTGAGTCTGTCTCAGAGAGGGCAGAGTACACCTCCACTAGTCAGTTTCCCTGACTCCCTGATGCTTCTGAGCCTGCTCACCTCCTCCCGAAGCTCTGCTACCTGGCTGAGCAGCTCTTCAACCTGGGCACACCTCCCACAGGCATATTCCTCGCCGCTGTTGTCGGATACCAACAGAAGACTCGGGCACACCCTTCAGCCCAAGACCTGGACGGCTGTGTGTTTCCCCGAGCCCTCCATCTGAGTAACCACATCGGTGGCAGCGGCTGGAGAGGCAGCAAGAGATGCCGTGGCCATGTTTTCCTGCCTGGTTGATAGCATGGCCAGGTTCCTCGCAGGCAGGTTACAGGTACCGAAGGGAAAGACCGCTGCAAAAGACCAGTGAGGGGCCCTCCATGTTCGCCCTGCCTGCTCGAACTGCCGCGCAAACTGCCGCGCCCCGCCCTTCTGACGCACCGCGCCCTGTTTGCCCGCCCTGTTTGCTGCGCTCCTGGTGGCTCGCGCTCCCTAGGGGCTGTTTTTGAACAACTGGGGAGGGGGCGCTGCTGGCTCTGCCTACGCCTCGTCAGCCTCCATCGCGAGGGCTGCTGGGTCCTGGCGGCTCCCTCGAGTGGCCTCGATGCCAGAAAAAAAAGCCCTGCCTGTCCCGATCCCCTGCTCCGCTGCAGAACGCGTCTGCCCTGGAGCCGATCACCTCGGCAAGTGTATTAACTGTGTGAAGCCATTTTATATATGAATCACTGAGAGTTCAAAATTTTGGGGAACAGCTCCTGAATTCCATTTAATAAAAGAATATTTCAAGAAAATGCAACAAAGGCATTTTTCCTAAAGAGCTGGTGATTCAAGTGTACAATCAGAGTACCTACACTGATTTCAAATGAATGTATTCTGATGGGAGGTGATGGGAGGATGTATCTAGAATGATGTGTGCAGAGTATGAATCCCTTGTAAATACCTTGTGGTATCTAGCTGAGCCTTTCAAGTCCTGAAATTGCTCCAGCATACAATGCAGAAATATGCATAGTGTGTAGTACAGATATTCAAAGAACTGACATGAATTAATTCAACACAGAAGTCTTGAGACTGAGGGATAGGAAATGAGATGATCTCAGTCATCCACAGGTGTTTTTAGTGCCTGTAAACAGACTGTTTACGCTGAACTTGCCACTTTGTACAGTTACAGAGTTTAACAAAGTAACATTCTTATGTGACAAAATGAAAATAAGAATAGAATTACCTTTCCTGCTGCTCGTTGTTAGTTCCATGGTTATTTAGTTATTTGACAATGCAGCACTGAAAAGCATATAACATTTTACTTCCACATTTTCTGTGGGCTGATGGGTTTCAGAACTACAGTTCTGACAATAGCTGCTTTCTGTCAGAAGCATGCAGATTTTGAAAGCATCTCTGCTTGTTAGATAGGATACCCTCTACATGAAAGGAATTCCAGCATTTCAGTTGTACTTTCTGTTACTACACAAAGAGAGTCCTGCAGTAAGCTGACATAAAACAAGCTTACACCGTCAGATTTCTGGTGACCTTTTGTTTGTTTGTTTGTTTTCAGAAATTCATTAGACAAAAAAGTACCACCTTAGACTGCATCATCCAAACTCCTAACAGCACCTTTATTTTTTATTCTCTTTCAGTTTTCCCAAACGTCAAAAAAATTCTTTCTAGAAAAAAAAGAAAAAAGATTAAAATCAACTTTCCTAGAAGAAAACAATATCTTTGTGAACCTCATATTCAATGCAGTTCACAAACAATGTATTCGTGAATTTTATTAGAAGCAAACTGTACACTACCAAGTGCTGCTCTTCAGCTGACTCCATCTAGAGCCAATACAAGCACATGGAGCATCACAAGGCTAATGCAGAAAAGGCAGTTGAAGCAAAAGACTTATCCATGGGATCAGACAGCAGAAGGACATAAAAGAGAAGTGAGACTTGCAAATTAAAGGCTCCTGCAAACAGGAGCAGAACCCGGAACTGCAGAGTCCCAGTCTCTCCTCTACACTGAGAACTGATCCACACAGAAACCAGCTATCAGGCACTGCCCCAGCCAGGTTTCATCACTGACAACTGGTATGTCTGTATTCTAATTTACGTCCCTACTTACCATGTAATTTGTTGTACAGGAGAAAAAAAAAAAAAGAAAAAAAAAAAAAGGCTGTTTCTGACTGGTCTTTTAATTTATTTCCTCTTACTTAAAAGACTTAAAATAACTACTTAAAAACCACATGTGCTTCAAAACATATAAGATTTTTTTATGTTTTTAGAAATTTTATTTTAAATGAAATATATATTTATGTAAAAAACTTTAATCCTTGTTCCAGACAGACATTTTGAAAGAACATCCTGAAATTTTTGAAGATAGGGAAAACATCGCAATTTTCATTTCCTAGTTCTGAGTTACTGTCTTTTCTGTATCTTACCTGGGAAATTCATGCATTTCCTATTCCCTTCTTGTTGCAGCCCCCATCGTGTTGGGCTGGGCTCTGCCTCCCATCAGTGCTGTACCTGCAGCACTGGGGGAGGTTGCTATCAGAAAGGCAAGTTCACACCTTGCATTCTCCTGCCCTACATTTCTGAGCATCATAACAGGAAGACAGGCTGGATTTCTTCTAAGAAAAAAGAAAAGAAAAGAAAAGAAAAGAAAAGAAAAGAAAAGAAAAGAAAAGAAAAGAAAAGAAAAGAAAAGAAAAGAAAAGAAAAGAAAAGAAAAGAAAAGAAAAGAAAAGAAAAGAAAAGAAAAGAAAAGAAAAGAAAAGAAAAGAAAAGAAAAGAAAAGGAAAGGAAAGGAAAGGAAAGGAAAGGAAAGGAAAGGAAAGGAAAGGAAAGGAAAGGAAAGGAAAGGAAAGGAAAGGAAAGGAAAGGAAAGGAAAGGAAAGGAAAGGAAAGGAAAGGAAAGGAAAAAGAAAAAGAAAAGAAAAGAAAAGAAAAGAAAAGAAAAGAAAAGAAAAGAAAAGAAAAGAAAAGAAAAGAAAAGAAAAGAAAAGAAAAGAAAAGAAAAGAAAAGAAAAGAAAAGAAAAGAAAAGAAAAGAAAAGAAAAGAAAAGAAAAGAAAAGAAAAGAAAAGAAAAGAAAAGAAAAGAAAAGAAAAGAAAAGAAAAGAAAAGAAAAGAAAAGAAAAGAAAAGAAAAGAAAAGAAAAGAAAAGAAAAAAGAATGAAACTGGAAACGTGAAGCTAATCTGAGTGGCACAGAGAGTAGGTGGTCAGCTTTAATTTTCTAAACAACTTGGCAAAAACGTATACACCTTTTCATAAAGAAAACAAGAAGCATGTAGGAAGAGTGAAGGCAATATTTCTAAAAACAAGCCAATGACTAATCAATATTAATCATAAATAAATACATTTAATAGAACTCTATGTTGTTTTTATTAAACCTGCTCACTAAAGCTTCAGAGACTCATTTGCATGCATAAAATATTAGTCAGTCCAGCATCACACTTAAAGAACAATAAGAAATTAATGTAAAACACCTCAGCATAAAGCTTCACTATCTGCCAATTACCTAGTAAGAAAGGACCTCAGGCAAAATGTGTAAGGTGTAAATACCTATTATCTATATCTATTGGTGGTGAAAGGTACTTCAGAAGCCCCAAATATATTAGTGCTTTGCATGTGTATGGCAACACAGTATATTCATCTCAGTAACTAGGTTCTCTCTGAACATCAGCTTGAAGTTGACAGTCTAAAATAAAGCTTCCTTGAAAATATAAATTCCATTCAAGTACAGATTATCACTGCATTTTAATGAAGCTTTTTCTTAAAATTTACTGGATGTATTCTACAATACTGGCATACTCTTTCATTTTGTTTTGATTGTTCTCCAGAGTTTTCCCCTCCAGAGTTTTCCCCGTCTCATTCAAATGACTATATAATGGAAGATAATGGAGTTGTAAATCACAATATAGTGGCAATTCATATTATCACTTGTCCTGTGGCTCACACCTTTACAAATGGTAGAGTTCTACCAGCAGTTATGAAGAGGAAAAAAGCTTTCCCTGAGAACAAACACAGACCTTCTGAGCGCTAACTTTATGCTGAATATTTTCTGAATGGTAACTCCAAAACACTAAGATGAAACCAGCCAGATATTAGCTCTGTGTTGTGGTTTAACCTGGCCGGCAGCTAAGAACCACACAGCTGTTCACTCACCCTTCCCCCTCCCTCTCTGGGATGGGGGAGAGAAACAGGAAAGAGATGAAAGCCTGTGGGTTGAGATCAAGACATTTTATTAGGACAGAAAAGGAAGGAAAATAACAATACTAATGATAATAGTAGTACTAATAATAATGTGTACAAAAGAAGTGATGCACAATGCAGTTGCTCACAACCCGCTGACCGATGCCAGACTACCCCTGAGCAGCCTGTACCCCCACCCCCGCCAGCCCCCCCATATAATTGCTCAGCATGACGCCATATAGTACGGAATACCCCTTTGGCCACTTTGGGTCAGCTGTCCTGGGTCTGTCCCCTCCTAGCTCCTGCTGCACCCCTAGCCTGCCCACTGGCAGGACAGAGCGAGAAGCTGAAAAGTCCTTGGCTTGGTGTAAGCACTGCTCTGCAACAATTAAAACATCAGTGTGTTACCAATATTATTCTCATCCTAAATCCCAAACACAGCACCATACCAGCTACTAGGAGGAAAAATGACTCTATCCCTCTATCCCAGCCAAAACCAGGACACTGTATTTTATTTATTTATTTATTTATTTTTCAAAATACCATGCTATAGTGCACTACCATTCCCTCCCTTTTTTTGTTCTTACAAACTGATTGGGAATATGCACATGTAAGGATTCAAGGTACACTATCAGCCATTCAGGTACTTAAAACTGTTTCCACAGTTACAAATTGGCAGGAATAAGAATTCAAAAAAACAACTTCTGTGTTTATGCCAACACATGAGACAAATTTTGGAAAAGACAAAGAGAGAGAAAGAGAGAGAAAGAGAGAGAAAGAGAGAGAAAGAGAGAGAAAGAGAGAGAAAGAGAGAGAAAGAGAGAGAAAGAGAGAGAAAGATTGATGCAACTATTTTTTCTGTAGGTTTCTGTAGAGAAATACCTCCAAACAAACAGGTGCTATGCCCTCCACTGGTGGAGGAAATGGTCATTACCTAGAGCACAGAGGCAAGCAGACTACATAGCCAGCTGCAAGCTGCAGCTCCAAAGGGATATTGACCATGCCACTCTCACAGAAATTAGAAGTATTTCAGCCACTGAGGCCATGTTTTCAAGCTGAATTGGCCAGGACAATAAACTTTACCTTTGTGCACTTGATTAGTACATTAGCTTCGTGAATTCTCTGTGGTCCTAACCCAAGTGTTTGAAGATACATTCCCTTTGAGCTGCTGAACTCCATCACTTTTTAGGAATCTGGGACAAATATTCTTAAACTTGTCAGGATGCCAGAGCACTAGGACAAAACCTAATAAAACAAAAAGCATAGGTGGTCTACAAAATGTGTTTGAAAGTCAAATACTAATGATTTACTTCTCACAATAACGGACAGGTTTGAAGTGCTTAAAAAATGGACATTTAAAAATCTTCTCTTTTAGAATAAAATAACCTTATGTCTGATACAGAAATTGGGAAAGGAAATAATCTGCATCTGTAAAATAAATAACTATACCAAGAAGGCAGAAAAATTGATGAAAAGTGTGTGAATACCCCAGATATCATTAAAATATAAGTTTCTAGTCTTATAAATGAGATCAATATACTTTCTGTAATAGGATTTAATCCAAAGGATTGCCTAGGTGGAAACACAAACATTTCAAATGGCCCTTTCCATGCCCCAGGTGTTAAAAAAGAAAAAGGTCAAACAAACAAACAAACAAAAATGTTATTTTGCCTGGCATATTGCATTCATAGGACGACAAACACATACATTATACACAGACCTCAGAATTACTCATTAGCCCATAGGCTAACTGCTTGTTTAGACTGCCGACCTATAAATCCCATATATATGTCCATCTCATACACCAGCATTTTCACAGCACATGAAATACTTCAATACATACACTGGTAAACACCACTAAAATTTTGTTACAAACCTCTATTTAAAGTCTGATTATCTCTTCTCCTCTTGTGCAAACATATCTTTAAAGATTGCAGGCAGTTTTTATAATATAGTAACTCTGGAGAATCATTCATGGAGGATGATCTGTGCATGTGCGTGCATACATGTGCACATATTTACCGGTTACGTTGGTCAGTTTAACGCCAATGAAATTAACCACAGGGGGGATGCTGCATGGAAACCAATACCACTCACGTCTGCAGCAACATCTCCACTGCCTAGTGTGCAGTTGCTCCCTCTGAAGTTTCCCTCATGCAGTCATGTAGTGTCCTGTGAAAACACATGAGAAGAGGGACTTAGAAGTAATTAAGGCCAAGGGCATTTTGTTCCACATGGGAAATATATATTTGATATTCCACGGTTGAACACAGCTGAATGCCTATCAAGATTACTCTGTAAAATAGCAACTTTCAGAAGTCAGAGGTGAGAAAATAAAGAGGATGTGAGACTAGATCTAGTTATCCATGGGTTTTCCTTCACTTAGAATTTCAACATCAAAAGACTGTGCATAATGAAGAGGTTTCCAGAAAACATAAAATACCATGCATAAATACATTCAGAATGCATTACGAAAGTACTGAGATATGATCAGGATCACAGTATTTGCATAATCATTTTTTATAATATACCAGATATCTCTCCTCTAATTAGTGCTCTGTAATGTCCATGACCATTTCAATATACAGTTTGTTGTTAATGATGGTGGATTTTTGAACACAAGCTAAGAAACAGCTTGGGCAACTGTAAAGTTGAAGGATTTTTCACATTCTATATTATTTCTGGAGTATCTACTCTTACTGATGTGAATACATATGTACAAATACATAAATAAAATAAGATATAACACTAGAATATAACAAGAAAATAATAAAGTCATATTTTAATATAGAAGCGCACATACGTTCAGTTTGGAAGGGACTGCAGGAGGTCACCTATGTCTACACAGAATTACAGATGCAGTTAAATACACTTATGACATTACAACAACCTTTGCTACTTACCTAAGTACTTCTGATACTGTCCTGGTTTCAGTTAGGATAGAGTTAATTTTCCTCCTAGTAGCTGGTAGGGTGCTATGTTTTGGATTAGGATGAGAAGAGGGCTGATATCATGCTGATGTTTTAATTGTTGCAGAGCAGTGCTTACACTAAGCCAAGGACTTTTCAGCTTCTCGCTCTGTCCTGCCAGCGGGCAGGCTAGGGGTGCAGCAGGAGCTAGGAGGGGACAGACCCAGGACAGCTGACCCAAAGTGGCCAAAGGGGTATTCCATACCATCTGACGTCATGCTAAACAATATATAGGGGTGGCTGGCTGGGGTGGGGGTACCGGCTGCTCGGGGATAGGCTGGGCATCGGTCAGCGGGTGGTGAGCAATTGCATTGTGCATCACTTGTTTCATACACATTATATAATAATAATAATAATAATAATAATAATATATTATTATTATTATTATTGTTGTTGTTGTTGTTGTTGTTGTTGTTATTGTTATTATTATTATTATTATTATTTTCCTGTCTTAATAAACTGTCTTTATCTCAGCTCACAGGCTTCACTTTCCCGTTTCTCTCCCCCATCCCAGAGAGGGAGGGGGGAGGGTGAGTAAACGGCTGTGTGGTGTTTAGCTGCCAACTGGGTTAAACCACAACAGATATTTACTATGGTATTTACAACATTACATAAACAGGCCAGGAAATAGAAGAGGAAATTAGAAGAAAAACTGTTTTTTTCTTAAGTTGCTTAAAACGAGCCAAGACAGAGCTTCTAATATCTAGATTTTAATTTGTGGTGAGGTTCAAAGAAGTTCGAATGGGCTGCGATGCCACCAGCACATGATGTTCTTGCTACTTGGATATTTATTTATGCAGACTAGTCTTTTAAAATGTCTTCTTCACTGGGATCAGCTACAAGAACATGCTGTCTTATCACATAAATTGGCAGAAAGATGTGTGAATACTGATCCCAGTAACCTGATGCTCCAGTTCCTCAGCTTAATCACTGACAAGATCAAATAATGTGAAAAAGAAACATAAGTGAAACACCTTGAAATACAATATATAGCTGATTGACCAAGTCTGAAAATGTTCAGTACAGCAGTGTGGATACAGCACATCAGCTGAAACCCTACTTGATTGGTCTTCCCTAAAGCAACAATGAACTTGATAATAAAATAAATGAATAAATAAATAAATAAATAAGTAAAAAAAAAAAAACCTCTATCTATTCAATTTAATTAGCTTCTACAGCTGCATCAGGTGCAATGTAAATGGGAAAATTACTCTGCATGCAACAACTTGAATTTCTAGTGATGCATTGTGCTTGCTCCATGCTCACTGCACAAAGCTGGTATCACGCTATGATCGCATTTGCAGCTTCCAATACTCATTGTGTTTTGACTCTTTGCAAGGCTTTAAGTCTTACGCAGGTCATTTATTTTTTAGCTATTTCTGTGTGTGTGTGCTTGTATACATCATTAAGCAAACTTTTTTTTTTTTTCAGAGTGTATGCAAATTACAGAGGTGAATTACAAAATCAACTTAGAGGTGGGGCAAGGACATTACTGCAAATTGAAGGTTGTTTCCTGCTGGTCACCCTAATTTGAATTACCCTAATTTGAGTTAAAATCAGATTAAAAAAGGTTTCCAGCTTTTTCACTGAGTGCAGTGTCAGAGAAGTCAAATAACTTACAGATTTTAAATCACGGAAGAATATAACCCCTTAATTTTTCCTACTGATAATCTCTAATGAAAAAATTCTGTTTTCTTATAGCAAGCAAAAACATTTAATCTTTATTGTGCTTCCTAGGCAACAGGTTATTGGGTCCTTGTTCTTCAACAGTTAACTTCTGACTTCAGACACAAAGGTGAAGCTTTTGCTGACAGTGATGAAGCTTATGTTTGGCAATGAAATTTTGCTCTTAGCATATTCAGAAAAACATCATTTACTTAGCATTAAGTGGAAAAGATCTGCATTGTACCCACTGTATTCCATTTTAGAGTCCAAGGCTAATGATAGTGCCATGTAAAAGAGCCCTGAGGTGAGATGACCAAGATATTTTTTTTGATTAATCCTTTCCAAACAGGATGTGAAACTGCATCAGGACTTATTTTTCTATTCAAAACAAAACAAAACTAAACCAAACAAAACACATGTTCCTAATATATATGTGTAAGATAAAGTCTTTTAAAATAGGTATGGAAGAAAGTCTTTAAGTGAAGCATCACCAGCTTACCAAAAACCTATCTGTGGACTGCATTTGATTCGTTCTGGGAGATAAGAATGAAGCTGATGTCCCTTGTAACTAACATTGCCATAAGGGACCATCTTTGCAAAACATATTTTTACTATCAGTGGCAAAAAGATCTTTGTTAATGCATTTTTTTCACTTCTAGCTCTCTCTGAGCTACCCCAAAGTAACTGCTGCTTTATCCTTTTCTTTGTCTCACAGTTGCTTTCTTAAGTGTGAGCTCTGTCTGCTGCTCCAGCAGCAAATCTCAGCTTTCAGCACACTGGATCAGAGAAAAGGGCCTCTCTGTCCAGTGGAGTTATGGCCACCCTGTTGTGAGCGAGGTTTCTGCCACTCTCAGTAGCACTTCTCATTCTGCCTGCCTAAGTCTACAATACTAAGTCTACAATGTCATATTAGCCAAACAATTTTTCCTCTCATCATCATCTTGTCTCCTAGTGGTGTAGAAAACTATACACTTTAAAAGGATATAAGGCAAGCAAAAGTAAATAAAAAAAAAAAGAGAGAGAGAGAGAAAAACAGTATCAGTATCAAAATGGGTGATTGGTCTCTGCAAATGTGTTTTGCTGTCTTCTTATCTAGCCAACTTTTGAATTAAATGAGACTTAATGCAGGATGCAGAAACTTGGGTCATGCCCGGAGAAATAAGAAATCTGTCCAGAGAATCAGTAGCACTGAAAAGAGTAGATGTAAAGTTTGTGATGAAACATTAAAGATAATTAACTATTTCAGCCAAGTACCAATGATTCTAGTGGGTCTTCTCAGAGTAGCAACTCTATGCAACATGGCTGAACACTGTTTTCTAAAAGATGTACTTAAATTCAATTAAATTTAACCTAGTTAGACTACCCACCTTCTACAGCCTAATTCTTTGCAGTGACATAGGAACTACTTCAAATCTTATGATTTCTGCTATTCAGAAAGTCAGCTTAGGGGGACAGGAGAGGCTTTTCTCTTTGGGGAAGAATCTATAACAATGAATTCCTTGATGGACTGAATAGCAGCAAACACTCTCTCACAAGTCTTGGACTTGACAGGTTCAACTAACTGCTGTAGTTTCATAGAAGCATTACAAAGATAATTATTATTAGGCAACCTACACTGGGAGATTTAGAGATACTTTTAACAGCCTTGATTTTCAATACATGTCTTACTCAGGTGATTCTATAATTGTGAAATGCTGGAAAAACACACAGCTCCATTCATCTTCACTGCATGATAGGGTGGTAATGCTGTAGCAGTTTGCCACCTGCTGCAACTATTTTGCATCTGTGGCATTTGCTGAGATTTGTCTTAAAGGTGGAAAGTTTTGCTTTACAGACTTATGCATACATCAGTGATTTATTATACACCTGTTGATTCATATTGCACGTATTGGTGGATTCCAAGTGACAGCTTTGTGAAATGTTTGACCAAAAAATTCCCAAACACAATGCCTAAAGAGCCCCCCAGGGAAAAGCTACAGAATCTGCCTTTGCAGAGAGAGCTTGTCATGTATGACCTCCCTTCAGGCAGGAAATTATAACACCCTGCCTTAAAAATAGGACAAATAAAATAATTTGTGTAAAAGCACTGCAGTCTGCAGCTAAATTATTACTTTTTTTTCTTTTTTTTCTTTTTTTTTCTGTTAATAACCTTAAAAATGTCTCCATCTAAAGAAATAGGAAAACACAGTTTAGGAGGTGTGAATATACTGGCAGTAAATGAAACCGCAGATTATAACAATTGATCCCTGCTCTTCAATATTTTGTTTCTTCCTTTACTACGTTCTTATTTCTGTGTTATCCTTTGATTTTCTCACAGCATCAACAAAAGCCTGGGGGCTTTTATGTACTATGTCTCTTCCATTTGCAACTGAACAGCCTGCTTCTAACAGCTCCCATTGTCACTGATTTCACAGTTCCTGAAGCTCTCCAGCTTCTTGGTTCTGAAAAATAAGCAACTAGCACTTGGGGCGAAATATATAAGACTTTGTATTTTTTCTCTTTGAGCTGCAGAACACTTTAGACAAGACATATCTATGTTTCCCATGAGGGATCAATATTAAAGTCAATATCAGAAAGATGATAACAGATACCCATAGATGTGATTCTCCTCAAGCTGGAAAGCACCTCTTCCAGCGAAGCTAGTGGGAAAGCAAGTTTATTAATTGGGTCTTCACTGCTATTTATCACACTCAGACTGCTTGTCCAGCTCTGTTTTAAATCCAACAACAAGTAAGTTAAAGGAACACTGATAAAGGGGGAGGGGGAAGCGAAAGGGGAATGGGAATGGGAATGGGAATGGGAATGGGAATGGGAATGGGAATGGGAATGGGAATGGGAATGGGAAGAAGAGGAGGGAGAAGGGGGTAGGAAGGGGGGAAGGGAGGGGAAAGGAGGGGAGGGGAGGGGTAAAATTCAATAGGAAATAAAATTCCATCCAAAATTAATCATGTTACTTCAGTATTGAAGAGATGAGCACTTGGCAGGTGTCATTATTCAACAGAACTAGAAAAAAAGATGGAGGAATCTTAGCAGTGTCTAAAGACTGACTACTGAAAATAATTACTTGCTGTTACACACAAAAAGCTATTTCAAGGAAAGTTTTCTGATAAATTTACTCTCTTTAAATGAATAGTCCTATTATAAATTGAACATTTCTTAAAATGACTAGAAGAGGGTTCAATTAGCATAAAAATGACCAATGCCTGAGCTGATAGTCCATTAAGTAAAGTGTTGATTTATTTCAGGATAAAGTCACCTTCTTTGAGAAACCAACTTCAAATTATTTCTCAAAGTCACTGAAAGGACAGTAAAAGGATGAAATAAAATTAACAAAAGTGAGGATCTTCCATGTTAGCAAGCATTTAGCCTGACTGGCTATTTTTGCTTGCTACCACTTTGCCTTACTTCGTCTCTATGAGCTGTCTCTCGTTTTTGGCACCAACCTGCAACAGTCAGTAGTTTGAAGCAAAATAGTCTCAGCATTAATTCAACACAATAGAGTTCTATATTTAAACACTATATAACAAGATATGTGTTATAATCCATAATGGTTAATCGGCTACACCTCTTAAGGCAACACTCCCCCTAAACCCCTCACCCCCACTCCTTATTCTAATGGGCTAGTTCTACAGTTTTAGGCAACATTGCCTAAATTTGACTTAAATTGCAGTTCAGCAATGCAAAGTTTGCTTATTCAAGAAAATAAACATAAAAACAAAACCAGCAACATATAGGAATATGTTTCTTCAGGATATTGTTTTCCACTGAGAGATGTCTAAAACTCATACATAATCCTGAACGTTATATGGGTTCCAAGGAGCATGATATAGAATATGAAAAATTCATCAATATTTTAAATGATCCTTCTTAAGGATCTTAAGTTGGTCACTTCACAAATAGGGCTGCAGACACAGCAGAGATGTTTAATGCCTTCTTTGCCTCTGGCTTCAACTCTGATGATGGGTCGTGGGACCCCTGGAGCCCTGAATTGTGACTGTGGGAACAATAAACTGTCAGCCAACTCCAAACTTGTGTGGTATTTGTTGTTTTATCTGGATGCCCATAAGTGTATGGGGCCCAATCGGTACTCAAAGAACTGGCTAATATCATCATGAGACCTCTCTCAATTATTTTTCAATGGTCTTGGGAATCTGAAGAGGTCCCTATTAGTTAGAAGATGGCAAAAAATTGTCGGTCTTGAGTGTGGAACATTTCATGGCAATTTTGCTTATCAGATTATTTTTATGGATCCAACTGAGATACAAACAAAGCCAGGTTTTCTTCCCAGACCATGCAATTAAAAGAGAGAGAGAGAGATGAAATATTTCTTTGAGGTCTTAGAGATTATTTCCCAGAACCTTCATTTTAAACCATGTGTGTCCCTTTAATTTGCTTATTTGTCTAAACTAAATGTATGCGCATCTTCTCAACTGAGAACCCACAGTAACTCTGCACTCCCAGTTCAATATTTTGGTATGCCCCTAAATTAAGCAAAGCTCCAAAATCCAAATATAAACAATGAAAATAGAGTTTAAGTGTGATGAAGGATCGCTTAAGTTATTGCATCCATTTGTTAGGTTATGTATGGCTTGCAAGTTTCAATGATAAAAGAGTATCCTCACAGACGTCTGTTTGGATCCGTGTGCACTGCCATCAACTGATAGCACACAAGACTGAATCATTGTGTAGGAGTGGAAGATCTTAATGCTCTGAGGGCATATGTATTAACACCATTACAGCTACCCAACAGACTATGAGAAGTGATGTCTGATAGATAAAAGATAAAGAAAATGTTTTCCTCACAGATTACATGCCATTGCCAACCACTTCTTTCTTGCCAGAAGTCCTTTCACAGCTACACTCTTCCATCTCCATTATCACTTCCTCTGGAATTTTGTTCAGGTTTCCAGCCTTCTTGGTATATTTTGTTTTTAATAGGTTTGTTCTCCAACCTCCTTCCTATTTTCTTCTCTTTGAATGCAAAGAATCTAGTTCCTTTCCTGCTAAAACACAACAGAAACTATTCTGTTGTAAATGTAGCTTTCATTGCTGAATTACAGATCAAATAAAACGGAAAACAATAGACCTTGCTGTTGTCAGGAAAAGAAACTGTGGCAATTTTTTGATTTTATTAAAAGTAGGTGCTGGTGAAATTTTTCTAAATACTTCAAAATTGCATTTAAAAATTGCATTCTACTGAGAAAACAGGAATGTAGCCGATTTTGGTTTCATGCTTTATGCAGTGATAATAACTCTTTTACTTACATTATCAGAATATAAAGAGTTAGACCATAAAAGCAATTGTTATAGTTTAGTGTGCATTGATTAGCTTATATCATCTCAAGACTTTTACTCATCAAGGATTTCTACACACAGCTGAGAAGCTGCAAATACAGTAAGAAAAGGGTTGTTAGACTGTTATACTCTTGTACCTCCAATCAAAAGATCCATTGGTGGAATAAATTTTGCACTTGTTGCACAGAAACATGAGAACCTGGGCAGAATAAAACTTCCAATTGACTTGCCTTTCTCTTGTCCAATCAACAGCTAAGGAAACTTCATCAATAATCATTATAGTGAGAGAAACTTGGTACTCAAAACAAAGATATTCAAAGGTTAAGATTTTCTGCTTTCAGTTGCATACAGGAGCAAAAGTAAAACTTTATCCAACATGATTGACAGATACGTGTATCATTTATACAAAGTATTTGAGGACATTTGAAGGTCAGTTCTGGGTATACTCCAGCTGGGTATTCCAGCAGGTGCTGCAGTTTTCCCTAACTGTTTTACTAGGAGACACAACTTCTCTTTGCTAACTAGGAGATCAGTCAATAGCAGATGTTCTCCAGAGCTAGGAAAAAGGTATACTGGTAGCCTTGTTGTCTCCATGGAGCTCTACAGAGCAATTCTGTCAGGAAACACCTGGCACCTGGGAAGTCATAATTATTCTAGGACCAAACTGAGGTGACGGTGTAGATGCAGCCAGGCTCTCTTCAGTGCTATAGCGCAAGATATTGCATAAAATTTTTATTATTATTATTTTTTAATTTATTTATTTATTTATTTTAGCTTTGTAAATAAAATTATATCATTTAACATTATTTCTGCTGTAAAATTATTTTCACATTTATATGAAAATCATGAAGTCTGCTCAGTACCCTAGTGTTGAACATGACATTCTGATAAAGTATATTTCATATGTACTCGTCCTCATGAAGCTTATTTTTCAGCAGCTGGGACATTCTTTTTAAGATGTTGCACAGTTAAAATATTAGAAAATCTGATCTTTGATGTCAACTTTTATCATCAGATAAGTTGTACTGTCCTGTACAATGTTCAGGAGAAAAAGGTATCAATTTTTCTCTTAAAAAGGCAGATGTGCTGAACTGGTCAAAAATTAAATCTGATAATCCTTTTTAATGAATAAAAGGTTATATAGGAAGGCAAAGAATGTTAGGGCTGGGGCTTAAGGTTAGGGTTTAGGTTTCCTGTTTTGCATAAGGGTTTTAGATTTAAGATTTTTAGTTTTAGTTTTAATTTTAAGTTTTAAGTTTAGGCTTAGTCTTAGGTTTAGGGTTTATACTTATGATCAGGGTTTGGATTTAGGATTGGAATTAGTGTTAGGGTTAGGATAAAGATTTAGAGCTAGGATGTAGGGTTAGGTTTAGGGAATGAGGGCTAGGTTTTAGTGTTTTGATTAGGTTTTTCAGGCAGAGTTGGAATTAAGTCTGGGAGTTTTTATTATGTTCATGGTTATAGCTGTGGTTACTTTCATGATTCAGGTTAGAATTTAGAGTAAGGGTGTGATTCTAATTCTACATTTTCATTGTCTTGTTCGGCCTTTGGTCTATTACTCTTTTGAGCTCCTTTGTCTTCATTTATCGCATCATAATGCAAGAAAAATCAGTGCCATAGCATGATAAGGTTATCTGTAGACTAGCAGAACAACACAGAGGAGCTTCCAACGTACTGAAACACACTTGTGCATATTCATAAAGTCTTCCCTGGTATTATTTTTTTCCCATGCCAACTGGAAGCCTTCCAAGTAGTTCCTAGAAGGTTTAAGCATGACTATTCTTGAGGGACCATTTACAAAAAGTGGTTTGTGTGTGACTACTCTCTTTTGGAGGCTAAGAAAGTTTTTGAGCATAGACACCATCAGTTCTTTGCCAGACAGCTTAAGTGGCCAGAAACTTTCCCATGGTTAGCATAGAAGTAAAAACATAATCTCAGTGTCCTTAGCAAACACTACAGTCCTTTGAGAGAAGAAATTACATTGTTTTCCAATGTTGCTGGCTGCAAGACTTAACTGAGGCGCTCACCCATCAAAATGTCATCATTGAATTACTTCCAGGTGTGATGCAGAAACATTAAAATGATTCATACATTAAAAAAAAAAAAAAAAAAAAAAAAAAAAAAACTAGCCAAACCTGAATGTCACATTTTCTATAAAGTGTCCTCTGGCTCATGAGGCTTAGCCACCAAGCCTTTGTCTGGTGTAGCCACACCTTATGAATTATGATAATTGAAAATGTGTCTAAGAAATCATCCTCAGTTGGCTGTTTCTAAAATAACTAGTGATTTGCTCATCTGTGCATCTGCTTATGGGCATCTTGGCAGGATCTGTGTTACTATATTTCTTCTTTCTTTCATCAAAGAGACATTAATCAGCCTTCTGAGAGAATAAGAATAAATTAATGATAAGTCAATGCCTAAAGAGATTTGCCTTTACTAACTCTATTAATGCTTCATTTTTGCCATGTTGCTGCTCATGAACCACTGTCCAATGGTCTGCACCATTTGTAAGACTGTTATGTCATCTTTTGGAACACAGAAGCAAGTACTGTTTTATCCATACCCCATGCTACTCTGGATATTCCTCGTGTCTTTACAGAGGAGCCAGGGTGACTGATGTGGTCCTTGACCACTGACTGCTGTGACCAGACTGCAAATGGTGGAAGATAAAAGGTTTGTGCTAGGAGAGTTTCCAAATAAATACAATTAGTCCCATTTTTCCAAAGAACCCTCAATTTGTATATAAAAATCCCCACTCTTTTTCTTTACTTCTTGAGTAAGATTGTACAGCTCAAAGTTCTAGCAGATCATTCTGGTTCTTTAAATGGTAACTTAGGCAGTGCGTGCAAAATGTCTCCAAGCCAGAGGTGTCAAGATTTACATCCAAGCTAATATTCACTGTGCAGAATCATAATATGTATATGTTTATGAGGAAGCGCAAGTGGTTTGGAACACTATATGTAGACACTTTCTAAGTCCCAGTGGCATCTTTTTTTCCTTAGTGGTTTGATTTGTTTTGCAATTGTCTTTGTGGAATGGAGAACGTTCATATCACTATGAATTTAATGTACTTGGAATAGTGAAATTTCAATTCTGACAGAATTTCCTTGTTGTACTATTTTTACCCACTTTTTACACTACTCATCACATCTTACCAGTCTTCCACTGGTTAACTTATAATAAATTCTCCTTGGTAGACACATGTGCACAAGAAAATTGTTGGTTTAGAGTGTTTTTTTTTCCACTTAGAAACAAATAAAATCAGAATTACAGATACTCCAAAAGAGATCTGTAATAATTGTATATATCACTCAGAAGACCAAGACCAGTATCACCAAAACATGCAGTCATTTGGGTTATGATGTGTTATTATCAATAGCATAGATTTGTTCATGGTGTTAACTGTGCCTGAGAAAGTATTCCAGAAAAGTACCCCATTTTTTAGCGGGATTCTGTCAGAAGTGCACTCTTGTGACAGAGTAAGAAAATTTGTTTTATTTATTTATTTATTTTTGGTCTACTTTTTTGGCTATTATCAGATTCACTACATCATTTTCTCTTGTGAGAGGTTCTAGTGCAGAAGAATGAGTTCAGCATTACTGGGCCATGCACATTTCAGTTGCTGTGAATGTTGGAAAGCCATGGTAAAAAATTTCTGCCCTGCAAAACAAAGAACAAAATAGTACAAGCTTTAAAATAAAGAAACTGAAGTACTGATACTATCAAACCATTCTCCTCCTGCTCCCCCCCCCCAAAAAAAGGGAAAGAAAAAGAAAAAAAAAAGAAAAAGAAAAAGAAAAAGAAAAAGAAAAAGAAAAAGAAAAAGAAAAAGAAAAAGAAAAAGAAAAAGAAAAAGAAAAAGAAAAAGAAAAAGAAAAAGAAAAAGAAAAAGAAAAAGAAAAAGAAAAAGAAAAGGAAAAAGAAAAAGGAAAAGAAAAAGAAAAAGAAAAAGAAAAAGAAAAAGGAAAAGGAAAAGGAAAAGGAAAAGGAAAAGGAAAAGGAAAAGGAAAAGGAAAAGGAAAAGGAAAAGGAAAAGGAAAAGGAAAAGGAAAAGGAAAAGGAAAAGGAAAAGGAAAAGGAAAAGGAAAAGGAAAAGGAAAAGGAAAAGGAAAAGGAAAAGGAAAAGAAAAAGAAAAAGAAAAAGAAAAAGAAAAAGAAAAAGAAAAAAAAGAAAAAGAAAAAGAAAAAGAAAAAGAAAAAGAAAAAGAAAAAGAAAAAGAAAAAGAAAAAGAAAAAGAAAAAGAAAAAGAAAAAGAAAAAGAAAAAGAAAAAGAAAAAGAAAAAGAAAAAGAAAAAAAAAAGAAAAAGGAAAAGGAAAAGAAAAAGAAAAGGAAAAAGAAAAAGAAAAAGAAAAAGAAAGAAAAATTACACTCCATTTCTGTTTATCACATGTTGTTTTTCAGAGTTTTTCACCCTAAATTGATTACTCAGTAAAAAACATCCTGTAGAAAGACTGTGAGTGCTGCTTCCACCACAATCTACACAAATTCAGTGGCATTTCAGTACCTCTCTCGGAAATCTGGTACTTTCCTACTTCGGCTTCCCACTGCTTCTGCAGCCTTGTCATAGAAGGCTAGATGAGACAGGGAGGTGAAATCAGAAGGAAAGAAAGGATTATAATGGAGAGTGAAAAAAAAAATGTGTAAAGCAGTATATCACATATATATGTATATATATATATAAATCAGTATCAGCTCTTTTAATGGTGTAACACTTCAGAAATTGTCAACAATCCAGATATTATTGTCTGCATACATGGGCTACACCTTGAAAGAAAAGGTGACTAGAATTTATCTCCCTAATTAGGATTTGCTCAGTAGTTTTAAAGCAGCTGCTAGCTTCTGTGTCCTTTCTGCACTCTGCTTCAGTAGGACTTGCACCTGACACTGTATATTCCTTTATCTAGCTTATGTCCATGAATGAATCTTGATGAACTTCTGCCATTGCAAAGCATCTACGGAGTCCACATTTCAGCTCAACACTGTGTAATAGCCACTGTGGATTGTCTCCTTGCTGGTCCTGTATTGGCCATATCTTTGATTATGTGTTCAAATACTTTCAAAAAGATCTTTTTTTCAAATTCACCAACAGCTTCTTTTATTATTGATCTCTCACTTTTACCAGCTTGTCAGCCCCTGCATTTAAAGGCATCTTTGGAATTTTATTTTTTTTTTCAGACAGAAAATAGGTTTTTTTGTTCTTTTTTGTTTGTTTGTTTTTGTTTTTACATAGCAAAGGTATCCAAAATCTCAGTGATTGTTGATCACTTTTGCATTTCAGAACTGAAAATTATTACAACTATTAAAATCAGACATGCTTTTAACCTACAATATTTGAAGAAGAGACTCAGAAGTACTACGCAATGTTTAGGTTAATTGGTCCCTCTGAGTCTGCTGTTTTATGGCTGGCATGATCTCTTCCCTGTGCTCTCAGACCCAGTCAAATATTCAGCTGGCAATGTAAGTGTCAGCAATGGATGAAGCAGGGCTTTTGGTCCAGCAGTGTTTTGTAGCAAATGAGTCTAATTTGGAAAGATCTTGCCCTCTCATGTCAGTAAAAAAGATAGCCAAAGTCAAATATTGACTGACTCAGCTAGTTCTGATGGGCTGCCACAAGCTGCCTGACTGGCTTATAAGAATTGGAAGCATTTCAGCCCAACCACAAATTGACTCAAACAATCAGGATATGAAACACATTCACTATAGCAATCATATTTAGCTTGCTAATGATCTAGCAAACAAAAGAATCACAGAGTCATCTAGGTTGGACAAGACCTTCAAGATCATGAAGTCCAAACATCAATCTGATCTACAGAATTCCGTAACTAAACAATGTCCATTAGTGCCACATCCATGTCTCTTATATACCTCCAGAGATGAGGACTCCACCAGTTCCCTGGGCAGACCATTTTACTGTGGTAAAAGAGTAGCTACATGTAATTAAGGAAGTCCTGAAAACCTCCCTAAAGTCTGTAAGATCAACATCAATAACAATGAGAAAGAGGCTTTTCATCAAGCATCCAGCTATCACAAAATATTGGAATCACAGAATGGTTTGGGTTGGAAGGGACCTTGAAGACCATCTAACTCCAACCTCCCTGCCAGGGGAAGGGATACTTCCCAGCACACCAGGTTGCTCTAAGTCCCATCCAAGCTGGCCTTGAACACTTCCAAGGATGGGGCATCCACAGATTCTCTGGGCAACCTGTTCCAGTGCCTCACCACCCTCGTAGCAAAGAATTTACTTATATCTAATCTAAATCTACCCTCTTTTAGTTTAAAGCCATTACTCCTTGTCCCGTCACTACATTCCATAATATAGAATCTCTTCCCATCTTTCCTGTAGGCCCCCTTTAGGTACTGGAAGGTCACTAGACAGCCTCCTTGGAGCCTTCTCTTCTCCAAGCTGAACAATCCCTCAGCCTCTCTTCATAGGAGAGGTGCTCCTGCCCTTTGATCATCTTTGTGGCCCTCCTCTGGACTCCTTCTAATAGGTCCGTGTCCTTCTTGCCTCTGGGAGAGCAGATTGAAGAAAGGGGAAAAAAACAGCAGCTGGGAGAGAGAAGTGAGAAATGTGAGCTCTAAGCCAATCTGATGGACAAGCACTAAAACTAAACGATTATGTTGCATGGAATACATAGTCATCACAACAGTGATCACAGACATGTCTGCAAATCATCTGTCTGCTTATTTCACTTTTAAGTCTGATATTAGGCTTCACTTGTGTGAAGTCCTTTCAGGAAGTGCTTTGATACCTGCTGAGGGAATTACACCAACAGTGAGTTCTGGTTGTTATTGCTCAAGTCTTTGAACAGAAGATGAACATGGAAAAAAATCTGCATCTGGCATTTCAGACTATTTCCAGGAAGAACCTCCGGGCTTATGTGGCAAGGTTCTGGCAGCAGAGGGGCTGCAGGGATGGTCTCTGTAAGCAGAGCCCAGCAGCTGCATCATGTTAGAGGAGAGCCAGCTCCAGATGGCTCCAAAAGGGACCTGTCACTAGCCAGAGCTGAGCTATGAGTGAGGCTGGTTGTGCGTCTTGAAAAATGTGTTTAAGAAAGGAGAAAAATACGGTGCAATGGCAGCTGGGACTGAGGAGTGAGAAATATAGGGGAGCAGTTCTTGAAGAGCTGCTGCCTGTGGGCAACCCCACAGGATCAGTTCAGGAAGGACAGCATCCCGTGAGAAGGAACCCATGTGGAGAAGGGGCAGGGAGTGACCATGAAAGAGCAGAGGAGATAAAGTGTCATGGGCTGACCATAGCCCCCATTCTCCATTCCCCTGCGCTGAGCAGGGGGAGGAGGAATAAATGGTGGATGGGGAAAGGTGTTTTTAGTTTGCTTTTAGTTTCCCACTGCTGTAGTCTGCTAGTGATAGGCAATAAATTACATTAATTTCCCTGTAATAAGTCTGTTTTGCTTGTGATGGTGTCTGGTGAGTGATCTGCCTGTCCTTACACCAATCCTTGAGTCCTTTCCATTTTATTTTCTCCCCGTGTTCTTTTGGGGAAGGGGAGTGAGAGAGTGGTAGTGATGGACTTCAGCTGCCCATCAGTGTGAAGCCCCCACACCTAGTCTGAATTTCTACACCTCTGAGCAGTTTTGGTCCTTGTCATCATATAACCAGGCTACAGAAGAGCAAGGAGAAAGAAAGAGAAGGGAAGTCCTGTATCCTGTCTCTGTAGCACTGCAAGCCAAGCAGCATTGCTGAAGCACAGTACAGCAACTGCATGTTAGTGCAGCAATGTCAGCAACTGCTTATCAGCAATGATCTAAGTGATCATTAGGTACTTTTATAGAACATTAATGAACAAAAGATTTCCTGTCTACCAAGATGGTTCTGGTGGAGGGTACTTCTACTGCAGTCACTGGGTGACTTTGCCCCTTTCTGGAGTTGTGACGTTGCTTTGTGACAGGTGAGAAAATTTGCCATTGTAAAATCATTTCTAAGTCTTGCCCCTTGCACTGTCCACTCCTGTGTTGTACTTGTTCCAGCCTGCATTGGATGATAGTTACCTCTGTGTGAATCCTCCATCGGCTCAGCTATTATGATGGTGTTTTCCTGAGGAAAAGACATTGACAGGGATGAAAATAAAGGTGCAAGGGAATAAACCTATATTGTGTTAGGAGGAAAACATTTTTACAGACAAGATCAGTCATGTAATTGACTTGTATGTCTCCATCAACAGGAAAGCATTTACCAAAACAGTTGAAATTAATCCAGCAAAGCTTCCTTTTTGAAGGTTTTCTGGGTAAATTTGTCTGAGAAAAAAATATATATATCTTCCATTGCCATTTACATCCATGTATCCTTCTTGTAGGAAAAAAGATCCCGTTCAAAATGTTACCAAACTGAATGTAAAAGCAGATGTCAAAGAGTAGTAGAAGGTATAACAGAACAGATAATGCATGAGTCCCAAGAGAGGAACTTCTGTGAAAGAATATGAGACAAGTTACAGACTTCATTTCTACAACAAAAAAATTCTTCAAACCTTAGAATCAGACCAACAAAAAAGGGCTCATGTTTGGGTCTGTTTTTGGTGTGCATAAATTAGGGTTTAGTCTCTATTATATTGTCTCAGTTGCATTTTTAATCCTTTAATCCTTGAATTTTCCTTATTTGCTCGTGCTGCAGAGAAAATTTTCTTAAGAAGTAGAGGCACCTATTTCTTGGAGGATTTCAATTTTAGAATCAATTTTCTCCATATTCTTCATAATGCATCAGAAACTCTACCCATTCACATCCTTTTCTCATTTACTATAGTAGAATTCACTCAGATTTTCTTCAGGCTGGCTACTTTCCTAGTTTGTGGACAGTTCTGAAGACATACTACACAAAAACAGACAGTTCAAAACATACTCATTAATGTACTTTTAAGCAAATTGTTTTTGTATTTGTTTTTACTAAGTATGGTTGTGGCCATAACCCTGGCAACTCATTTTTATCTAAGACATTTTTACAGCAAATTTTATCTAAATTTAAGAGGAAATTGAAAATACTAATAGCAATTTCCTTTCATACTAAAACTGTTTAACAAGCAATTAAAATTTATTTTTCAGCACAAGTAGAAATATTCTTCTGAGTTCTTTAATTGCTTATATGAATCAGTTAATTTCCCATTTTAGTATATATGTATATATTTAGTAAGTGTCAAAAGCTACAAGCTTTCTAATATATTGTTCAATGTGTTTAATATCCAACCCCACTTGCCTGTAGACACACTCTACCAGATTTTTATGTACTTCATCAAACTGAAGTTCATTGTGAGAGTGGTTTTGTTGTTGCAGTGATAAAATTTCTCACCTGAATCAATGGTTTCATTTTCAGTGTTCTCACAGTATTCCTTGCTTCTGCTGTACCTAATCCAACCCAAAAGATCTCTGACATGGTCCTGCATGAGACAGGAGACAAAGAGATGAAAACACTTCCTTCAACCCTCAAGTTCATTCTGAAAATATTACAGAGATTCTACATCACAGATTTGACTATTTTTTATTTTATTTTTCTTTTTTATTATTTCTTGAGCTCTTCCTTTTTTCTGCTCTAGTCCATTTGTCATAATGGGTTTTGATTCCTATCAGTTTTGCAGTGAGGACAAGAGGAGGGAAGTTATTTCACTCAAGTGAGACCCATTAGAGTGGACAAGGAGAGGAACAGGACCTGCTCTGTAATTTCTGAAGAACACACATACGTTTTTCATATATTCTTTTTCCTTATAGTGCCTGTGACAGGCAGAATCACTAAAAGCTAATATCTAAATATCCATATCTATTTGTACAAGAAGTTTTTTGCTAGCAAGCCAAAACCAGGATTGTGTATCATACTTCAGAAAACTGCCATGAAAAATTAATTAAAATTACTTGTAATGAATACAGTGTCTCAAGAAATGTGGATAACCCTCCCCCTAAAATACTTGGATATAGAAGATCAGTCATTTTGTTTTAATAATGCATCGACCTTGAATATAATATTCATTTCCAAACATTTTTATCATAAGCAAGCACCAGCACTGAGTGGTTTGAACTCCCAAGTCTTTGTTTAGACAGAGAAATAGAATAGTGAGAAAAAATCCTATGAGGTGAGTAGAAACAACATTTCAGACCCTCAGAAAAGGGAAACTAATGGAAATCTGATAACTTCAAAGGGAGGTAGAATTAAGGAAAAAACTCCCACTAAATAGCTGAATTACTTCTAAGCAAATTTGTTAATTATGTTATAATGAGTTCAGAAAAGAGAGAGATTTATTATCCAAACAAATAACATATATTTGCATATAACAAACCTTGCATATATATGTATTTCCAACTTATAGGTGGTTTAGCTGTATCCAAACACAAGGGATAAAAATAGTACTCTCAAACCAAAGGGCAAGTTTAAGGAGCTATTTAAGAGATATCCCATGCTTTTCTAGCTGATATGGAACAGCAAAATACATTAGTTTAAGCAAAAGACAAGAAAAGTTGATATTCTAATTCAACTAAGTTATTCCTTCTGATACTAGTACTTCCAGGGCTTCTGGGGATGTCCCCTCCCTGGAAGTGTTCAAGGCCAGGCTGGATGGAGCTTTGGACAACCTGGTCTAGTATCCCTGCCCATTGCAGGGGGGTTGGAACTAGGTGATCTTTAAAGTCACTTCCAAATCAAATTGTTCTATGATTCTATGATTCCTGCTAAAAAAATAAGAAAATAAAAAATCACAAAGTACAGTTTACATTATTTAATTAAAGTAGAAAAAAATACAAAATTCAGCAGGCCTCTCATGACTGAATTTTCAAGTGCTTTTTTTGATGTTTGTATGCACAGATAGATGACCAATGATATTTTTAGAAGCAGCCTACAGGATGACATCAATTTGACTGCATAGTATAATGTAATTGTGAAATAATGTCTTCATTTTTACATGACTTAATGTAAGGCATAGCATGTACTTCAAAAGACACAGTCTAACAGGTAACTTTGTCTAAAACCACATTAATCTGACTAGGAGTAGTCCAAGCTCTTTTTTTTTTTTTTCTAAAACATTGAAACAAATATGATTGTATAGAATAAAGTGTCTTTTTTATTTTTCCTCTAATTTATATAAATATCTTAAACACATATTTGGATAGGTAGTTGTACATCTGAATTTATACAGGTTATATTCAGTATCAAATTACAATATGATATAATTTAAATCTGAGATTTGTATTAAATATTTGTAAATATTTTCTGGCTGATTTTTATTCAAAGGATTGCTAAAAAATATATTTGTATTTGTTTACTTAAAATCTGTTCCGTGGGTATTTTGGTAAGTGACATCACTACAGCTTTGTACTGAATAGTTTAGTATATCCTCATGAAAGATTTTTTTATCTGCATCTTCAGTTATGTAAAGCTAAATACTTCTCCATATGTGCCAACATACCATTAATATTACCAGTAAATTGGATTTATATTATAGCACATAAGCTATAATAATTTTTCACAGGCTTTTTATACCTTATGCATGTATTCTTTCACACCTCTAAGGACTATTATTGTGCTCGAGTATCTATCACTATTTAAGTTTAACCTAAAGGTACTTTATTATTATTATTATTATTATTATTATTATTATTATTATTATTATTATTATTATTATTATTAATTAATAATAATAATAATAATAATAATAATAATAATAATTTCATTCCAGAAACTTTACTTCTGTGAAGCAAACTATATTCATATAATTCATATTCTATGAATCTAATCCATATTCTAAGAATATGAAAGGCATGCTTGTGATTAAAGTTTCTGAAAATCAGTCACTGTAATAGCAATTTCCTGCTGAACCAAGTTGCCATTCAGTACCTTGGGAATTTGGTTTGAGTAAGTTCTAGCTTTTGTGTTTAAAACATGATTTCAGAGTGTTGTAAATACATTAATTCCTAATTAAGTTTGGAAAGCACTTCAAAATTCTGCAATGACATTTTTAGTGTAACGATGAAACATGGCCATTTACTTAGAGGTTTCTTTGTCATTACAAACTAAAATGCAAGCCTACTGTATTAGGGTAGCCAAAGTTTCAGACTGACAGCTTAGCAGAATTTTTATTTTTATTATTATTATTATTAATTTATTATTTTTTTTTTCATTGTATTTCTCACTTCTCATGTGGTGCTCTGAGGTTTATAGAAATAGGTATTAATTACAAATCTGTAATCCCTATTTCCTCATTCTCTCTTCAGCTTTTTAGGTAGCCTTGAAAAGATTCAAACAGAAAATCTAATGCAGTCTCAATTGCAAGAATGACATTGAGACAGTTGTGGTTGTAAAAAACTCTGCTTTATAGCTCAACAAGCCTCTGTTTCTCCTACAAAATGTTTAGTTTGACAACTGTTTTTATACAAGAAACAAATATTTTGAAGCTTTTTTTTTTTTTTTTAATGGTACCTGCAGTTATTGATGGGCTATAAAAAGTCATCCTGAGTAAACTAGAATGGCCTCGAGGCCTCAAGTTTAGACATGCATGTCTCAAGTGAGAACTATAAACTGGAAGACAGCAAGGCACATCAATACCTGTATCAATGCAATAAAAGTGTTAGAGCTTGCTTCACTGTTATAGAAATGTCAGAACTATGACAGACCTAAGCACCATCTTGCCAAGTATCTTCTCTGTGGATATGCCTACACTGAATGCCTAAGGACAGCATGAAAGAGGAGAAAAAATGTGTCAGCACAATGTGCATAAGAAGCTTGCAGCATTCTCTGAATTGTGGTTTGCATAGTTCCACAGCTATCAATGGAATTTTCTGCCACAAACTTGTATGGATATGTTTTTAACAAGTACAAGCATCCAACCTATAGAACTACACATTTCTTGAGAAAAATTATAATTTCCTTTTGCTTATGTTGAACACCTTGCCTACTTCAACTTCACGTCCTGACAGATTCCATTAGGACTAGTTTCCAGACATGGTCATGCCTCAGGCCTGGAGTAGCTGAGCACATTTCCTCATGTAATTGATCCTTTTTGCTCAGTCTTATAATTTCGTGGGAAGACTCAAATGTTGTCTTTTTGTGCATCTGATTTACCTCTAGAGTAAATATCATCTGAGAGACACAGTACACGTATTTTTATGGTGGTATCTGTCTGCCATCATTGGTAATTCCAAATCACATATTCAAGGCATGGTAGGCATGAACTTTACTTAAAATCTGCAATGAAAAAAAAATGTAGAACTAAGAGGTATGTAGTTACTAAGTAGAATGAGGGGCTCTTTTTTTTTTTTTCTTCCCTACATTTTCATAAATCACCATTCCCAACATGACGTCTAGTTCCAATCTTTCACTCCTCTTCCTTTCATCTCAATTGCTCTTGTCAGTCATGTTGTGCCAATAATATTAAATGGCTGGAGATAGAGTCCAGGTTTTAGGGTTTGAGATGGCAGTTTGAGATCAAGCTGACATTAAACTTTTTTTGCCATGCCCTGTGGACCAGATCCTCAGCAGCTGTAATGGTGTGTTACCACTGAACCCTGCAGGCAGAGCTAATTCCTATTCATAATGACAGGATGATATTAAGAGAACCTCAGAGTGACCCTCAAGCACTGGTGTGTTGAACCAAGTGCTAAATCATCTCTGTTGTACCACATTGAAGCCTTAGCCAAACAATATTACATCCTTTCTTTAAATTTTCACTTCAAAGCTTTAGCAATGTACGTTACAGTACAATGTTAGTACAATGTACAATGTTTAGGACAATGTTACCCCCTTGGAGGGCCCACCAAGATTCCTTTGTGTATGTGTGTGTGTGTGTGTGTGTGTGTGTGTGCATGCACGCACGCTCTTTAAGCACTGTCAAAGCACTTTTTTCACTTTTTCTTTTTTCTTCTTTGGGGGGATGCATACTGTCGTTCAACTTAACATGGATGACATTTTTGCCTCAGCATTGCATTTTTAAGAATTTTCCTAAGCTAACCCTGAAAATCCCCATGTTGATCCACTTTTTTTCCTGATCTGCTTAATAATGAGTTGGTGATGACTTTGCTGCCACATTTCTGTCCAAAGATGTGTGAAAATGCATACAACACCTGTAGCCTTCTGCCTTCAGGAAATGAAAAATACTTCAGAGCTCCTACTGAGTAATGCAAAAAAGATTAGTCTCCAACTAATGTGCAAAAGAAGGAAGATATGTTAAATACCTGTTTAATGTTTTTTCTCCCTTTTTTTTATTGCTTATAATCAGTTGGTGAATTCAAATTGTTCTTCTGCTGGCCATGGTAAATTCATCAAATAGAGCATTGTATTCTAATAATTCAGTATGTCTCATCCCACGTGTTATCAACTTTCTTTGAGGTATACTTAAGTACTTAATACTTACTAGTTCTTCAGCATAGTAATTTGCAGAATTTATTTTAAAGTTGCAGATTCTTTTCTTTTCAGTCTCAAAACCCAGAGGAAGAAAGAATGCTAGTGATCAGCAATGTAGCACACATAAGTTTTGTGAATTTCACAGTCAAAAAAGAAATGTAATATGCAAGTGACAGTTCAGCAGAGCTACAACAAACATATAGTGGAGTAACTATGAAAACAGGAACTTTGTGAAATCCAGCTCATTGTGAGGACAGACTGGTTGTCATGGAAAGTACATTTAGGAAAAATAAGTACCTCTAGGTACTCAACATTTCACTGATCCTTGAAATAAAACCTCTGCCTTGTGCTCTGTTTTACTTTTCTGCAACATAGGCTGGAATTTGCAAGTTTTTTGTTGTTTTTACTGTCTCCTATTCTGAAATCTCATAAAACACTTGGAATAAGAAATAGCTTTCCCAGGTTTGTATTATATTGTAATATTTTGCAACTAATTTGCGATTACAAGCTTCAAAAATTATAATAATCAATAGAAATTTGATTTAAACCTTTCCCTACCAAAAAAAAAAAAAAGGAAGAAAGCACTGCCAATATAAAAGAGCATTTGATTTTTTTTTAATATATATGCATATTATATACATAAATATATGCATATGTTTATAAACACATACATGCATATGGTTTTATTCAAATTTGGGGCAAAACATCAAAATATCTAAATAAAATGAAAATTCTATATAAAAAAAATACACTAAGAAATAAGCAAAAATGAAAGTACTGGTAGAAAATTCACATGAGGAATAAGAGATACAAAATTCTAGGGAACACATAGATACTTTTTGTGATTCAGGTAAGAAAACAGTCACTGAAAAACCTCTCATCTCTCCAGATATGCTCCAGATTTTTGGCTGACATAACATCCCTGAAATTCGTGGAGTTGTGCCAGCAGAGCATCAGAAAAGAGAAACTGTTATTGAAAAAAACAGCCAGGAACTTTCAATGTCATTTAATCTGGAATTTCTGTTTCTCTGAAGACTGATGAACCTGAAGGTGATACAACTTACCCAAGTTCATGGTAAATGTAAATGGGTATTTGGACATAAACTTTCTGACCATCCAACAAAGCATTTAGTTTTTGTGTGCTTGGTTACTATTAAGCCTTCAGAGAATCTTGAAAGTATTGCTGAAATAAGACTTTAATTTCCATGTACTCCTGGTTTCTATTACCGGGAAGGCACTGGTAAGAAGAATTTGTGCCTGTTGACCAATTTTTTTTTATGAGAGTTTTAAATGTCTTGCAAGGATGGCAAGAAGCCAGAAAGTCTTCCTTTGTAACACTTGAATGACGTATGTTCCCATCTGCCACCACTTGTTACTGCAGGACTGCACTGACTTACATTAGATCATATTAGGCTGGAGCCTAATTTACTCTGTCTGCTGATATGACGTGGTTCGGTATTTACTGACATTTCCTCCTCATGATTCCTTATTTTCAGTCTAGTAAATAAATCATCACCCTATTCCCTATTACTTTCTCTGCCCCTTTAAATGTACAATTGCATAAAATAAAAATTAACATCTCTTGGAGTCACTTAATTGACTGGGTAAAAATATTTTGCCTCACCTATTAATTTAGTAAGGTCATAACTTTATTTACTCGTCATTAACACTGTAATAGTTCACAATGTGAGTGGTGAGGGCATCACTTTATATCACTGCAATTACTGGATGTGAATGTACAAATGCTAAGATGAAATAACAACCTGCTGGAAGAAGTCATGTTTTGAATGATCAGGATGATGAGATGAGTTGAAAGGAATCACTTTGCCAGTTCACACTGATAAGCAGTATCTTAGAACTAGCTCAGCAATATGCCTTTAGAGGCTGTAGGGTCACAACACACAGTGTGAAAAGGGAAATGTGGTTAAAAGGCACTGAATGAAAAAACGAAGAGAAGCTTTTAAAATTTTATCTTGCTGCCAGGATCGTAGGCACCCAGGGGCACTGTGATAAGAAATACCACATACTCTGTAACACAGCTGTGTGACACCAATGGTCCTGGTAAATTAGCAGCCTGCATGCTACTGAAACATTTCCTGGGGGCAGAGATACAAAGCAGGGGCAATACATGCTTCTGTGGATCCATGGGTCCAATTCTGACCTTGTAGGAGACCACTACACCACTCTTACCTGTGCTACTGCTGCTAAACCTTCTCCAGTTTCTCTAGCCACAGAAAAGCCCCAGGGGCCAAAGAGCTTTGGTCTGATCTCGCGTGAGCTGCAGCACAGTGCTGTGTCCGCTTGGAAGTTACTACATCAGCAGGTGACACATTAAAAACTGGTACTTCTCCAGCTGCTTTTATGCCCTTATGCAGCTCCAGGGAAGGATCACAAAAAGGTTTGGACAAAGCAAACTCTTGCTGTGTTTCCTGCCTGGTCCTGCTGGAACACTGCTTGAGTTCCCATCAGCAAAGGAACAGGAATGAAAAGTTCTTAACACATTACATGGGAAATTTGCTTGACAGGAGAGCTCAGTAACAACTCACTCCTTCCTTCTCTGTAATGCTGACCCCAACAGCCTGAACTGTCAGTGACAAGAATGCTGCTTGTGGGGCTCTGCTAAACTTTAGGTGTTTCTGAAAAGTCAGGGATTTCAGAATCTGTACAAATACAAAGATAGAAAGGATACAAAAGAACATAACCTGCAGAATGGGGAGAGAAAAAAAAAAAAAAAAAAAAAGAGTGTTCTATTTGACACAAACTACTTCCAGCTAAATTGGGTTGGTGAAACGTCACTGCAGATCTCAGTGTACAGACAAGTGAGCCTTAAAAAAGTTTTTTCACTGATATCTGTGACTCTGCCCATTAATTGCATGTGAATCTAAACAATATTCTTCTGGAATGACTTTTTTTTTTTTTTTAAGTGTTTATATTATCTTACTAGTGGGATTATATGCAAGAAAATCTAATCAGTATAGAAATGTGGCAGAAGATAGGAGAGTGAAAATCCATCTCAGCTTATTCTTCACAAAGGGAAAAAGTATGTGTGTCTAGGTGAACAGAAAACCCCCTTTAGGCTTAATATAAGTTATAACAATATTATGACTGATAGACGTGACCTGTACTAAATGAATGCACATTCCTGGGGATTTCACTCACCCAGCCATACCATCTCATGTATCAAAATCTCCTATTCATACTGAAGAACCTATTCCAAATCTAAACAGCAACTTGCAACAGATTTCATGTAAGCGGAAAAAAGGATCAGGGGGAGAACTTCAAAACTTAACAGCTTGGTGATCCATCATATCCCAAGTTTTATGGTTGTATATTTGCCACTTCAACACTTACTCTTCAAAAAAAATTGCCAGTGAGTTCTAGATGAAGATGTAAACCTAACCTCAGTCTCTGTCCTGCACCCATTACTGACTGAAAGATTTCTTCTGTGCTGGATGATTCCCTAAATTTCCACCTTTATCCTAAGCTTTTCTCTCCATTAGACAGTGACTCTAGCTGTAAAGAGCAATTAGTAATAGCCTTTTGTCCACAGCAATTTATGGCAGACACTTCTGGCAACCCATATTCTTTCATTAACAATTTCTCATCCACCTCTCCCAGTCCAAAATGTAAGCTGAACCCTCAGCTTTAACTGAGTCCTTGCACTAAGCAGTAGCCATGGATACTCATCCAAACCACTTCCTCACTTATGTGGAGGACGGCCTATTTCAAATTAGGAATTATGGAGACAATTCCAATTTTGATGTGCAGAGGATAAGGATCAGGTGATGTTGGTCGATGCTCGCCTGAACATGAGTAACAACATGTAAGAGTAACTAACCTTAATTTTTTATATACTTTCCTTTCCTTTGATGATTATGACTCCTCTTCAAGACTGGGATTTATGTGTATGAAAGGTAACTCACTCCAATTCCAATATTTTGCAATTCACAGAACTTCCATATGCTGGGGAAGCTGAGCTATCAACCTGAGATAGTATTCATTCTTGTCAAAGACTATATACAAGTATATCCTTGTTTTAGTATGTGGATAAAATGGATGCAGAAATTGCTGATGATTAACAGATTGTGCTGTCTTCTTTGAACAAAGTTAACAGGCAATAGAACATGCAAGATAATGAAGAATCAGTACTTTTAGCTTTGCACTTTCTGGATTTCTTGATTTTAAATACACAACTTCAGCATCTCATGTATCCGCTTTGTAATTATATATGCATATGCTTATCCTGAAGAAGTTATTCAAGTCATCCTTGGAACTGTTTCCTTCGTTTCGCAGTTGTTCTCAAAACCGCAAGATCTAATGAAAACAAATGTGACTGCAGATTTTTTTCAACAGCTCAGGACCAGCTTAACTAATATTAAACACTGGACTAGTCAGAAGTGTAATTCATAGGAAACTGTTGGTGTTAGCATCAATCAGAATCTGGTGAACTATTCTTCAGAAAACGCAGACCCCTACCCCTCAACCCCTTACACAAAATGAAAATTTCATCAGCAATGGATATCACTACTTATGATTTCTACTGCTTCAGCTGGCAGGGAGCATAAAGTGTATCAAATGGGAATTCTGTTCACCAAGAGCATGCGTGATTGATTGTATCACCAATGAAAGCCAGAAAACAACCTGAGTGAACTTAGGTGGAATTTTGAAGGCTGCTTTCCTTAGCCCAGACAACAAGCTGTCTTTTCCAACCAACATCCAAACTCAGTGGTTTGACTTATTCCCAGAGTATTCAATAACCTTCCCCCAAATGCCCCATGAATTTCTGAAAGCTTTTAGGTAAGGATTCTCCTGAGAGCTATCCTGCAATGATGCAACTTGATTGGCAACCTACAGCAACTCACAGCAGCCTCATAAGCCTCCATGTGAAGTTTGAGATCTACACCTTCGGCCTGTTTGTTCCAAAGCAAGCACAATCCCATGTAGCAATACAGGCTTGGGGCAGAGTGGCTGGAAAGCTGTGCAAAGGAAAAGGATCTGGGGGTGCTGATTGATGCTCACCTGAACGTAAGCCAGCAGTGTAACCAGGTGGCTAAGAAGGCCAATGACATCATGGGTTCTATGAGGAATAGTGTAGCCAGCAGGGCCAGAGGGGTGATCTTTTCCCTGTACTCTGGTCTGATGAGGCTGCACCTCTGTGTTCAGCTTTGGGCCCCTCAGAACAAGAAGGACATCGAGGCCCTAGAACATGTCCGGAGAAGGGTTATGAAGCTGGTGAAGGGCCTGGAGCACAAGTCCTGTGAGGAGCAGCTGAGGGAACTGGGGTTGTTTAGTCTGGAGAAGTGGAGGATCAGGGGAGACCTCCTGCTCTCTATAACTAACTGAAAGGAAGATGTGGGGAGCTGGGGGTCAGCCTCTTTTTGCAGATAACTAGTGATAGGACATGAGGGAATGGCCTCAAGTTGTGCCAGGGGAGGTTTAGGCTGGAAATTAGGATATGCTTCTTCTCAGAAAGAGTAGTTAGGCACTGGGACAAGTTGCTCAGGGAGGTGGTGAAGTCACTATCCCTGTGGGTGTTTAAGGAAATCAGAGAATAGTTTGGGTTGGAAGGGACCTTAAAGATCATCTAGTTCCAACCACCCTGCCATGGACAGAAATTCCACCCACCAGATCAAGTTGCCCAGGCCCTCAACCTGGTCTTGAACACCTCCAGGGATGGGACATCCATAATCTCTGGGCAACCTGTTCCAGTTCCTCACCACCCTCTGAATGAAGAATTTCCTCCAAACTTCTAATCTAAATCTCTTCTTTTAGTTTAGCTGTCCCCGCCCCACCCCCCCACCCCCCACACACACACCTTGTCCTATCATTGCCTACCAGAGTAAAGAGTCCTTCTCTATGCTTTTTATAAGACCCTTTTAAGTACTGAAAGGCTGAAGTGGGATTTCCCCAGACCCTTCTCTTCTCCAGGCTGAACATGCCCTTCTCTCTCAGTCTTTCTTCATAGCAGAGGTGCTCCAAATTTCTGATAACCTTTGTAGCCCTCCTCTGGACTCACTCTAACAGACCCATATCTTTCTTGTGCTGGGCGACCCAGGCCTGGACACAGCAGTCCAAATGGGGCCTCACAAGTGCAGGGTAGAGGGGGACAATCACCTCCCTCGACCTGATGGTCACACCTCTTTTGATACAGCCCAGGATGCCGCTGGCCTTCTGTGCTGCAAGTGTGTACTGCTGGCTCATGTCACAGAATCATAGAATCATAGAAACACAAGGTTGGAAAGGACCTACAAGATCATCTAGTCCAACCATCCTCCTATCACCAATACTACCCACTAAACTACTAAATCATATCTCATAGCACCTTGTCCAGGCACTTCTTGAACACCACGAGGGACGGTGACTCCACCACCTCCCTGGGCAGGCCATTCCGATGCCTGACCACTCTTTGAGAGAAAAAGTTTTTTCCTGATATCTAACCTAAATTTCCCCAGGCACAACTTGTGGCCATTTCCTCGAGTCCTATCATTAGTTATGTGAGAGAAGAGGCCAACCCCCTCCTCATCACAACCTCCCTTCAGGAAGTTGTCGAGTGCAATGAGGTCTCCCCTGAGCCTCCTCTTCTCCAGACTAAACAACCCCAGTTCCCTCAGCCACTCCTCATAAGACTTGTGTTCCAAACCCCTCAGCAGTTTTTTTGCCCTTCTCTGGACATGTTCTAGGGCCTCAATGTCCTTCTTGTAGTGAGGGGCCCAAAACTGAACAGAGTACTCGAGGTGCAGCCTCACCAGAGCAGAGTGCAGGGGGACAATCACTTCCCTAGACCTGCTGGCCACACTGCTTCTTATACAAGCCAGGATGCTGTTGGCCTTCTTGGCCACCTGAGCACACTGCTGGCTCATGTTCAGCTGAGCATTGATCAACACTCCCAGATCCCTTTCATTCTCACAGTCTTCTAGCCACTCTGACCCAAGCCTATAATGTTGCATGGGGTTATTGTGGCCAAAGTGCAGGATCTGGCACTTGGCCTTGTTGAACCTCATCCCATTCACCTCAGCCCAGCAGTTCAGCCTATCCAGATCACTCTGAAGGGCCACCCTACTCTCAGGCAGATCGACACTACCTTCCAACTTGTTGTCATCTGCAAACTTACTGAGGGTACAATCAATCCCCTCATCCAGCTCCTCAATAAAGATGTTAAACAAGATAGGTCCTAATACCGACCCCTGGGAGACACCACTTGTAACAGGATGCCAGCAAGACTTAACTCCATTAACCACTACCTGCTGGTTGAGCCTTTCAATCTTGACATGATCTATTATGTAGATATGAGATATTTTTATACTAGAAAATAAGATAAACTCTGTTGCAGAATGATGTCCATGAAACAAGTTTAGTTTAAAAACATTCCTCTTCATCCTGTCATTATCTGATTGAGCAAAAAGTCACTCTTCATCTTTTTATAATCCCCCTTTAAGTACTAAAAACCTGCAATAAGGTCACCCTAGGATTTTCTCTCCTCCAGACTGAACATCCCCAGCTCTCTCAGCCTTTCTTCATAGGAGAAATGCTCCAGCCCTCTGATCAGCTTTGTAGCCCTCCTCTGGACCTGTTCTAAGAGATCTACATTATTCTTGTGCTGGGGGACTCAGGCCTGGACACAGCACTCCAGCTGGAGCCTCACAAGGCAGAGTAGAGGGCGACAATCGCTGTCTTTGACCTGCTGGTCACACCTCTTTTGATGCAGTCCAGGATGCAGTTAGCCTTCTGTGCTGCAAGCGTACACTGCTGGCTCATGTTGAGTTTTTTTGTCTACCACAACACCCAAGTCCTGAAGGGTTCCTCTCAAGGAGTTCTTCCATAATGTACCCATGTCTGGGATTGCCCCAAACCAGGTGCAGAACCACCTGCTGTATGTGGTACTTAGGGACATGATTTGATGTGTAATATTTGTGCCCGGTGGACATTTGGACCAGATGATCTTGGAGGTCTTTTCCAACCTTAATGATTCTGTTATTCTGTGATTCTATGATACCCTTTGTGGCCTTCCACTGGACTCACTCCAACAGACCAATGACTTTCTTGTGCTGGAGGCCCAGAGCAGAACACAGCATTCCAAGTCTGGTCTCATGAGAGCAGAGTAGAAGGGGGAGAACCACCTCCCTTGAGATTGCCCCAGCACAGATGCAGGATCTTGTACTTGGACTTATTGAACTTCATGAATTTTGCACAGGCCCAACTCCCGAACCTGTCCACATCTCTTTGGATGGCATTCCTTCCCTCCAGCGTGTCAACTGCACCACAAAGCTTGGTATCATCAGCAAAGTTGCTGAGGGTGCACTAGGTCCCACTTTTCGTATCACTGACAAAGGTTCTAAACAGCACCAATCCCAGTACTGACCCCTGAGGAGTAACACTTGTCACAGATGTCCACATGGACATTGAGCTGTTGACTGAAACTCTTTGATTGTAACCATTCAGCCTTTTCCTTACCCACCAAGCAGTCCATCCATCAAATCCTTGTTTCCCCAATTTATAGACAAGAATATTATGGAAGACAGTGTCAAAAACTGTATAAAACCAAAACTGTATAAAAGCATTTCAACTTACGTTCTGCTCAGCTTCTCACTGCTAGCTTGATTATTGTATCTTCTGCCTAAAATATCAGCTCATTCCCCCATATTCTGATTCCTGACTTTCTTTCATTAGGACTGTTCTAAGAGAGAACTATGAATTCACTTAGAATGGCAAATAGTTACAATAGATACTTGAGGTCAAATTGGCACTTCTGAGATTTTTAAAGAAGTTTCCTATAAAGATCTCACATATCCAATATGTAAATTTCACATTTGTATCCTGTGGCTTATTTCTATTCTAATTTGGGAGTGATGTTTATTTAAATAAGTAAAGACCAAATAAAAGATATGTAATGTCAACTTTCTTGAAGCTTTGCCTGCATTCCTTAAGGTTAACAGCTTCTGGAAGGGGTGAAATGGCAAGGCTGGAAGTGTTACATTGCCCTTGGCAAACTGAGAAAAAATCATCTGCCCATGAAACTTGAATGAAGAAAATCTGTCTCCTTCAGTCAAGCTGGCTGGTACTTGTAGGATGCAATGGCATGAAGTATTTAAGCTTTTAATTAACCTTAAACATGTATTTATTAAATTGAGAGGTAAGGTTGATCATTCTGAAAGAAGGTGACCCAAAAATCATGTAGCAAAAACATGTGTTCCTTCTTACTTGCACCTCCCTGTGCTGTTGACGTTATATTTCTATAGCTCATAGAAATTACTTTGTCCACCTGCAAGTGCCTTCTGTAATTTTAGTTAAGTATAAAGATGATAAAGAATGCCACACAGTTTAAAAATAATGCATTATTGATTTAGCTACAGTTACATAAGTTGTTTGAGAAACCGATCGCATATTCCAGTCCTAATCCTTTCAACATATATTGAAGAACTAAATGAAAATTAAGATATAGCAAATAACAACAGCCTAAAATGTTAATAGTTTTAACCTACATCATAAGACTACACAAATAATTTAATTAATACTTGAGAACTCTACATTTTAAACATCACACACTGTTTAAGCTGCCAACTAGAGAATCTGGGGCATGAGTTACAACAAACAAGTGACTTCTTGTGCCAGTTTCAGTGTATTAGCAAGCATCATATAAACCATGATAGCTATGAATGAGATGGATTTCCTCTGTGGTGTAGATGTGATGTGGATTAAATGTCTTGAATTTTTCAGTATGTATGTAATATCTTATATGCACAAAAGATGCTTATGTCATATTAATGAGGTCAAAATTATTATTCATGTTTATTTATAACTACATATCTCTACATATCACTTCACAGAAAGGCACATAGAATATATTTCTTTTCATGAGTGGAACTGAAGTGTGACTCAGGAGACAGGATTTTAATTCCTTGACCAGTCTGTCTGCCCAAATTCCTATAATTAATTATCTTAGATCCCATTTGCACAATTTGAAAAAAATACAACTTCATTTACATATTTAGATCACATCTTCTAGTGTCGCAGACCTGAAATATTATAAATTATCTCTTGCTATATGTTAAGAAATAAACATGTAACCTCATCATTCTGCCTTTCTTATCTTGTCACCCTTATCTAGACCAATAGTTAGCAATTGCTATTTGTACAGCACCTGGCACAAAGGGATCTGGGGGGTGCTTACAGGCAATAAGTGCTGTAGTCATAATTATAGCAAATGAATAAATAAACCCAGCATTGTCTGTGCCCTTCCAGTGGTAAAATAATTTCCACCACTTTGAACTAGATTATACAGTCTTTTATATTACTTTATTTTATCATTTTATTATTTATTTATTAATATGTAGAATACCTCAATTTTTTTCTTGAAGCTACCAATCTTTTTTAGGGGATAAAGACTTTAGGTCACTCGATCCCTCTCTTTATCCTCTCTTTTCTCTCTCTCTCTCTCTTTTTTTTTTTCCTTCTCTAAAAGACGAGTAAATTGACTACCATTAATACTACTTGAATTTCATTTTATTTTTTTGAACCAAATTCTTGTGACCAAAATGAAAGCAGAAGTTGAAAGACAAGGTACAGTTATTTCATATCTACTGCCTGTACAGGACCGTTTTTTTACTGCCTACTTAAACTGGTCCTATAGTCCCAGACGAAAAGATCAGCAATATGCTTTCTTTTATTGAATTCTCAGCAGAATAGGGAAAAAGAAAATGACAGCATTAGCTACATCTCATTTACACTTGTAAGGAACAATACTGAGGTTTACAACTGTTATGTTCATAAAAGTGATTTTCTAGTCCCTGAGAATAGATCCCCTGAGATTCCTTTAGAGCTCGAATAAATGCCATAAGTATTAGGACCTGATTATGGCACTTATTTTGCTATGCAGTTCATCCATGTTATACTTACTAAAACCAACAATGAACCTGCTATTTCTGTTAGAGTGTCCTTTTATTCTAGTAAAAATGTGATGAAAGAAACATTTACAGCATGAAAGCCAACATTACAGCATTTAAATTCTGTCCTGAGGACTAGGTGATTTCTGACAAATATTCATCTCAGCAAGTTGAATGAAGGCACACAACGAATTCCTGGCTTCATTAAACAGAATTGGGGAAAAAAATCTATGAAGACATAGTATTATTTCTCAAAAATAAATGAATAAATAAATAAATAAATAAAATGAAAGAAAGATAATTGTCCTAGTGTTAGCTGCAACTGACTGAATTAATACTTCAATACACTGATTCCAGTGTCTTTAAGATGACTCTTCAAGTCACAGCCTCTGCAAATTTGAGTGTTGACTACTGATCACTTATAAGTAATAATCAGTGAAATTGAATTTACCTGTTTTGGACTGCTTATGCCCATGTTATGCAAGATAGCTTGGTATGCTTTGGTATAGCTGTGATAATAGGATGGAGACTTTATGAATAAATCAATTTGGCCATATTGGAATATTCTCGAATGTGGTCATACCTATAGATAGAACAGCACTGCTACATTTCTACTCAATAATATAGATCAGTGATCTATATTTCTTACTTGACAAGTGGTGAAGTTTGCAAATACCCGTGTTGGGGGACATAATTTGGAGATGACAAAATAAAGAATATGATTAGAAAGTTTTACCACTGTGTTAGTCCATTTTTCCCCCAGTTGCTTATGTTGTTATTTCAGCCACAAATAAAGAAAAGAAAGGAAAAGTAAGAAAGGAAAAGAAAGGAAAAGAAAGGAAGAGAAAAGAAGAAAGGCAAGGGAAGGCAAGGGAAGGCAAGGAAGGGAAGGAGGGAAGGGAAGGATAGGGAAGGGAAGGGAAGGGAAGGGAAGGAGAAGGGAAGGGAAGGGAAGGGAAGGGAAGGGAAGGGAAGGGAAGGGAAGGGAAGGGAAGGGAAGGGAAGGGAAGGGAAAGGGAAGGGAAGGGAAGGGAAGGAAGGGAAGGGAAGGGAAGGAGAAGGGAAGGGAAGGGAAGGGAAGCGGAAGGAAGGGAAGGGAAGGGAAGGGAAGGAAGGGAAGGGAAGGGAAGGGAAGGGAAGGGAAGGGAAGGGAAGGGAAGGAAGGGAAGGGAAGGGAAGGAAGGGAAGGGAAGGGAAGGGAAGGGAAGGGAAGGAAGGCAAGCAAGGCAAGGCAAGGCAAGGGAAGGCAAGGGAAGGACAAGGGAAGGCAAGGCAAGGGAAGGCAAGGCAAGGCAAGGCAAGGGAAGGCAAGGGAAG
>NC_137697.1:71228975-71306475 GCF_964034855.1 Anser brachyrhynchus | reverse complement strand
AAGATCCACCAACTTGAAGAGAGATTATTTTCCTCCCCACCTGTACAAACCAGTGTCTCAGCTATTAGGGGTAAACGTTCATCTGTGCAAGGAAGACAATATGGTGGGCACACACACCGCGCCACCCTGTGGTTTTACCTACGTGACCATGGAGAGGACATGAGAAAATGGGATGGAAAATCTACTGCGACCCCAGAGGCACGGGTACGTGAATTGCAAAAGAAAACAATTGAGAAAAAGGGGTTTTCTGAAAAGTTTGCTGCTCCAACTTCCAGCAGGCAGTCCTTTAAACACAGAAATGAAGATTCTGACCAGGACTAGAGGGGCCCTGCCTCCAGCCAGGGGGAGGAAAGGGACAATCGAGTTTATTGGACTGTGTGGATTCGATGGCCTGGCACATCAGACGCACAGAAGTATAAGGCTTTGGTAGACACCGGTGCACAATGTACTCTAATGCCATCAAGCTATAAAGGGCCAGAGCCCATCTGTATTTATGGTGTGACGGGGGGATCCCAGCAGTTAACTGTATTGGAGGCTGAAGTGAGTCTAACCGGTAATGAGTGGCAAAAGCACCGTATTGTGACTGGCCCGGATGCTCTGTGCATCCTTGGCATAGACTATCTTAGAAGAGGATATTTCAAGGACCCAGAAGGGTTCTGCTGGGCTTTTGGCATAGCTGCCTTAGAGACAGAGGACATTAAACAGTTGTCTACCTTGCCCGGTCTCTCAGAGGACCCTTCTGTTGTGGGGTTGCTGAGGGTTGAAGAACAGCAAGTGCCGATCGCTACCACAACTGTGCACTGGCGGCAATATCGCACCAACTGAGACTCCCTGATTCCCATCCATAAGCTAATTCGTCAACTGGAGTGCCAAGGAGTGATCAGCAAGACTCATTCACCTTTTAATAGTCCCATATGGCCAGTGCGAAAGTCTAATGGTGAGTGGAGACTAACAGTGGACTATCGTGGCCTGAACGAAGTTACGCCACCACTGAGTGCTGCAGTGCCGGACATGCTAGAACTCCAGTATGAACTGGAATCAAAGGCAGCCAAGTGGTATGCCACAATTGATATCGCTAATGCATTTTTCTCCATCCGGACATGCTAGAACTCCAGTATGAACTGGAATCAAAGGCAACCAAGTGGTATGCCACAATTGATATCACTAATGCATTTTTCTCCATCCCTCTAGCAGCACAGTGCAGGCCACAGTTTGCTTTCACTTGGAGGGGAGTCCAATATACTTGGAATCGGCTGCCCCAGGGGTGGAAATATAGCCCTACCATTTGCCATGGGCTGATCCAGTCTGCGCTGGAGCAGGGGGAAGCTCCTGAACACCTGCAGTACATCGATGACATCATTGTGTGGGGTGACACTGCAGAAGAAGTTTTCGAGAAAGGGAAGAAAATAGTCCAAATCCTTCTGAAGGCTGGTTTTGCCATAAAACAGAATAAAGTTAAAGGACCTGCACGAGAGATCCAGTTTTTAGGAATAAAATGGCAAGATGGACGTCGTCAAATCCCAATGGATGTGATCAACAAAATAACAGCTATGTCTCCACCAACTAGCAAAAAAGAAACACAAACTTTCCTAGGTGTCGTGGGGTTTTGGAGAATGCATATTCCAAATTACAGTCTGATTGTAAACCCGCTCTACCAAGTAACCCGTAAGAAGAATGCTTTTGAATGGGGCCCTGAGCAACGACAAGCCTTTGAACAAATTAAGCAGGAAATAGTTCATGCAGTAGCCCTCGGGCCAGTCCGAACAGGACCAGTTGTAAAGAATGTGCTCTACACCGCAGCCGGGGAGAATGGCCCCACCTGGAGCCTCTGGCAGAAAGAACCTGGGGAAACTCGAGGTCGACCCTGGGGTTTTGGAGTCGGGGATACAGAGGATCTGAGGCCCGCTATACTCCAACTGAAAAGGAGATATTGGCAGCATATGAAGGAGTTCGATCTGCTTCGGAAGTGGTCGGTACTGAAGCGCAGCTCCTCCTGGCACCCCGACTGCCGGTACTAGGCTGGATGTTCAAAGGAAGGGTCCCCTCTACACATCATGCAACTGATGCTACATGGAGCAAGTGGGTTGCACTGATTACTCAGCGGGCTCAAATAGGAAACCCCAGTCGCCCAGGAATCTTGGAGGTGATTATGGACTGGCCAGAAGGCAAATACTTTGGGATATCATCAGAGGAGGAGGTGGTCCGTGCTGAAGAAGCCCCACTGTACAACAAGCTACCAGAAAATGAGAAGAAATATGCCTTGTTCACTGACGGGTCGTGTCGTATCGTGGGAAAGCATCGGAGATGGAAAGCTGCTGTATGGAGTCCTACACGACGAGTTGCAGAAGCTGCTGAGGGAGAAGGTGAATCGAGTCAGTTTGCAGAAGTGAAAGCCATTCAGCTGGCTTTAGATATTGCTGAACAAGAAAAGTGGCCAGTTCTCTATCTCTATACTGATTCATGGATGGTAGCAAATGCCCTCTGGGGGTGGTTACAGCAATGGAAGCAGAACAACTGGCAGCGCAGGGGCAAGCCCATCTGGGCTTCAGCATTGTGGCAAGATATTGCTGTCTGGGTAGAGAACCTGGTTGTAAAGGTACGCCATGTAGATGCTCATGTGCCCAAGAATCGGGCTACTGAAGGACATCAAAACAACCAGCAGGTGGATCAGGCTGCTAAGATTGAAGTGGCTCAGGTGGACCTGGACTATAACATAAAGGTGAATTATTTATAGCCCGATGGGCCCATGACACCTCAGGCCATCAAGGTAGAGATGCAACATACAGATGGGCTCGTGATTGAGGGGTGGACCTGACCATGGACACTATAGCACAGGTTATTCATGATTGTGAAACATGTGCTGCAATCAAGCAAGCCAAACGGTCAAAGCCTCTTTGGTATGGAGGACGATGGCTGAAATAGAAATATGGAGAGGCCTGGCAGATTGATTACATCACACTCCCTCAAACCCACAACGGCAAGCGCCACGTACTTACGATGGTGGAAGCAACCACCGGATGGCTGGAAACATATCCTGTGCCCCATGCCACCGCCCGGAACACTATCCTGGGCCTTGAAAAGCAAGTCCTATGGCGACATGGCACCCCAGAGAGAATTGAGTCAGACAACGGGACTCATTTCCGAAACAACCTTATAGACACTTGGGCCAAAGAACATGGTATTGAGTGGGTGTATCACATCCCCTATCATGCACCAGCCTCTGGAAAAGTTGAACAATACAATGGACTGTTGAAGACTACACTGAAAGCAATGGGTGCTGGGACATTCAAAAATTGGGACACACATTTGGCAAAGGCCACCTGGTTAGTCAATACCAGGGGATCTGCCAACCGAGCTGGACCTGCCCAATCAAACCTGTTACGCACTGTAGAAGGGGATAAAGTTCCTGTAGTGCACGTAAGAAACATGCTGGGTAAAACAGTCTGGGCTACTCCTGCCTCAGGAAAAGGCAAACCCATTCGTGGAATTGCTTTTGCTCAGGGACCTGGATGCACTTGGTGGGTAATGCAAAAGAATGGGGAGGTCCGGTGTGTACCTCAAGGGGATTTAATACTGGGTGAGAATAGCCCATGAGCTGAATTGTAGTATGTTAATTATTATATAATACTGTATGTCATCACTACCATGATTGCTATATATCATAGATGAAAATGGTGATTAATTAAAAGGTATTGGAAAGAGTGTAACCTGAGCATGACATAAATGGTATGGAATAAGGGGTGGACATCTGTCCTGGTTCCAGTTAGGACAGAGTTAATTTTCCTCCTAGTAGCTGGTAGGGTGCTATGTTTTGGATTAGGATGAGAAGAGGGCTGATATCATGCTGATGTTTTAGTTGTTGCAGAGCAGTGCTTACACTAAGCCAAGGACTTTTCAGCTTCTCGCTCTGTCCTGCCAGCGGGCAGGCTAGGGGTGCAGCAGGAGCTAGGAGGGGACAGACCCAGGACAGCTGACCCAAAGTGGCCAAAGGGGTATTCCATACCATCTGACGTCATGCTAAACAATATATAGGGGTGGCTGGCTGGGGTGGGGGACCGGCTGCTTGGGGATAGGCTGGGCATCGGTCAGCGGGTGGTGAGCAATTGCATTGTGCATCACTTGTTTTTTACACATTATTAATACTATTATCATTATCACTATTATTATTATTGTTATTATTATATTATCACTATTATTATTATTGTTATTATTATATTCCTGTCTTAATAAACTGTCTTTATCTCAACTCACAGGCTTCACTTTCCCGTTTCTCTCCCCCATCCCAGAGAGGGAGGGGGGCGGGTGAGTAAACGGCTGTGTGGTGTTTAGCTGCCGACTGGGTTAAACCACAACATTTACCATAATTTGATATTTTTTTCCTCCCCCTGAAATTATATTTCCTGACTATCTTGGCTTCTCATGAAACAGGGTCAGCAAGAGCACACTCATGCTTTGCTCTTTGTCCACTGTGCCGACTCTCCTTTTTGACAGCAATTATTGCTAGCCACCTCGTCCAAGCCAGCAGCATGCACTTGTGTAGTGGAGCATTACAGCAGGGCTAGGGACATGTTATCAGAAACTGTGTCATCAGGACAGGATGCCTTCCCCCTGTCTACTGTTTTTGAGCCTGTCTTTGGTATTCTGTATCTGTTTTGGGGCTCCTCAGGACACAAAAGCAAGTCCAACAGAGGCCACCAAGTGGATCGTGCAGTTGGAAGACATGATGCCCAGGGAGGGATGGACAGAGCTGCGTTTATTCAGCCTGGAGAAACAAAGACCAAATGGGAGATCTTATTTTTGTCTACAGCTAAGAAATTGTTATTTTTCTCCAAAATAATGATCCAGATTACAAAAAATTATTCAAGGACTGACAGCAGCATGTGGAATCTGTACTGAACAGCCCTTACCAGATTTTTCATCCATTATTCCATGAGGTCACCTTAACTGTTAGCTTCCCAACAATCCTGAGGCAAGCTCAGGTGTTTCACACTTGGTGGATTAAGGTACTAGACTGTACATGAGCTGCATTTCATCTCTGACTTGGAGTTGTGTTGGAGTCTTTGTCTCTGTTTTCCTTTCACTCTTGTCCTTTCCTCTGTCCATCCTCAGTTCAGATGTAAGCTATTCAGAGTAAGGGAAGCTTCTTCTAAAACACTTTTTCTGTGCCCTTACCGCATCACAGCTTTGTGATGAAAGCAGCAGAGACAAGAAAGGCCTCCATAAAATTTATTATTCTTTCTGATGCAGAGAACTCATTCATTAAGCAGGCAGATTTGGATCCAGTATACCATATTAAATCAAACATCCCTTGCATTTTAATTGACTCATATTTCATGAGCTAATGTAAAATAAATATGAATGATGTTGAAAAATACATCATATTCTAATTATTGTAAGGAACAAACGTTTTTCAATTAACCGACCAGAAGCTATGTATCTCCCTCTAAAAAGTTTCTCTTTTTTTTCCAATAATTCAGTCATTTACATAGATTTGAGATCTCCCTTTACTTTTTTATTATTATTATTTTTATTATTTTTTTCCAATAATTCAGTCATTTATAGATTCACAGAATGGCCTGGGTTGGAAAGGACCTTAAAGATCATCTAGTTTCAACCCTGCTGACATAGGCAGGGATGCCACCCACTAGATCAGGTTGTCCAAAGCCCCATCCAACCTGGCCTTAAGCACCTCCAGGGATGGAGCATCCACAGTCTCTCTGGGAAACCTGTTCCAGTGCCTCGCTACCCTTACAGTGAAGAATTTCCTCCTAACTTCTAAACTAAATCTTCCCTCTTTTAGTTTAAAAAAATCCCCCCTTGTCCTATAATTATCTACCAGAGTAAAGAGTCATTCTCTATCCTTTTTATAAGACCCCTTTAAGTATTGAAAAGCTGAAAGGAGGTCTCCCTAGAGACTTTACTTCTTTAGGCTGACGATCCCCAGCTCTCTCAGCCTTTCTTCTTAGGATAGGTGTTCCATCCCTCTGATAACCTTTGTAGCACTCCTCTGGACTCACTCTAACAGACCCACATCTTTCTTGTGCTGGGTGACCCGGATGCAGCACTCTAGCTGGGACTTCATGACAGCAGAGCAGAGGGGGACAATCACCTCCCTCGACCTGCTGGTCACACCTCTTTTAATACAGCCCAGGATCCAGCTGGCTTTCTGGGCTGCAAGTGCTCACTCTTGGCTCATGTAGAGCTTTTCAATCTTGACATAATCTATTATGTAGATATGAGATATTTTTATACTAGAAAATAAGATAAACTTTGTTGCAGAATGCTGTCCATAAAACAAATAGAGAACTGTGACTTTTCTAGTTTTATTGCAGGAATCTTTTCTACCAAGGTTCTTCTTGATGTGTAAGCTTAAAAAATACATGAAACCGAATACTTTGAATCCATGACCTATAGTACTTTAGTGCTGGTACTTCAGACCTTCAGACTTCTTCATCTAAATTTTTGATAAAGAGAAAGGGCTGCTGAATCAGACCAGCTCCTCTGTGTGAACCACTGGAGTTCAGCAATTCCCTGGTATGAACCATCATGCCTGGGACAGTTGTCTCTTTGGAGCATTGATACAGTGTAATGCAGTAATAGTTTGTTTGCAGAGAGCCAACATGGATATTGGATATTAGGTAATTAAAAAAAATTAAATAAACAGAGTCACAAGAAGAAAAAGCAGCACAAAGCACCTAGCACCATATCTAGTTGGCCAAAGCCCAACTAGAGTTGAAGCTGGCCATGTCTGTGGGAGACAATAAAAAAGTTTTTTTTAGATATGTGAACAGAAAAAGGAGAACCAAAGAAAACATAGGTCAGCTACTAGATGGGGAGGGTCTCCTCACAGACAATGACATAGGCAAAGCAGAGACATTTAATGCCTTCTTCGCCTCTGTCTTCAATGCTGATGATGGGCTTCGGGACCCAGGGTGCCCTGAGCTGGAGGACCATGACGGTGGGAATGACAAACTCCCAACCGACCCTGAACGTGTGCAGGATTTGCTGCTCCACCTGGATCCATACAAGTCCATGAGTCTGGATGGGATTCATCCCAGGGTGCTTAAAGAGCTGGCAGACGTCATCACAGGACCTCTCTCAATTATTTTTCAACGATCTTGGGAATCTGGTGAGGCCCCATTGGACTGGAAGCTGGCAAATGTTGTGACAATTTTTAAGAAGGGTAAGAAAGAAGACCCTAGCAATTACAGGCCTGTCAGTCTCACCTCAGTGCCTGGTAAAATTATGGAGAGGATGATCCTTGAAGTTATTGAAGCGCACCTGGGGGACAATGCAGTCATTGGTCCCAGCCAACATGGGTTCATGAGGGGTAGGTCCTGCCTAACAAATTTGATTTCCTTTTATGAGAAGATCACCCATCTAGTCGATCAAGGGAAACCTAGGACTAGAAGGTGTTTTGAGCAAATTTGCTGACGACACTAAACTTGGAGGAGTTGTGGACTCGGATGAGGGTGGAAAGGCCTTGCAGAGAGATCTGGACAGATTGGAGAGCCGGGCAATCACCAACCACATGAAGTTTAACAAAAGCAAGTGCCAGGTCCTGCACCTGGGACGGGGCAACCCTGGCTGTAAGTACAGACTGGGCGATGAGACGCTGGAGAGCAGCCCTGCAGAGAGGGATCTGGGGGTTGTGGTTGACAGCAAGTTGAATATGAGCCAGCACTGTGCCCTGGCAGCCAGGAGGGCCAACCGTATCCTGGGGTGCATCAAGCATGGCATTGCTAGTCGGTCGAGGGAAGTGATTGTCCCACTCTGCTCTGCGCTGGTGCGGCCTCACCTCGAGTACTGTGTGCAGTTCTGGGCACCACAGTACAAAAAGGACATTAAACTGTTGGAGATTGTCCATAGGAGGGCGACGAAGATGGCGAAGGGCCTAGAGGGGAAGACGTATGAGGAACGGCTGAGGTCACTGGGCCTGTTCAGCCTGGAGAAGAGGAGGCTGAGGGGGGACCTCATCGCAGTCTACAACTTCCTCACGAGAGGGAGTGGAGAGGCAGGTGACCTATTCTCTGTTATCACCAGTGACAGGACCCGTGGGAATGGTGTGAAGCTGAGGCAGGGGAAGTTTAGGCTGGACATCAGGAAGAGGTTCTTCACTGAGAGGGTGGTCGCACACTGGAACAGGCTCCCCAGTGAAGTAGTCACTGCACCAAGCCTGTCTGAATTTAAGAAGAGATTGGACTGTGCACTTAGTCACATGGTCTAAACATTTGGGCAGACCTGTGCGGTGCCAGGAGTTGGATTTGATGATCCTTATGGGTCCCTTCCAACTCGGGATATTCTATGATTCTATGATTCTATGAACTGTCCTGGCTGAGGAGCAGTCTCTTTCCTGGCTAGGTCAGTCTTTGTCTGGGTCATTCTCCTGATGTAATTTTTACTTCTATGATTCTATGAAATGATAATCTGGGCTTTTAATCACAGTTTGTAATGTTGTAGGGAAGAAAAAAAAAATAATTTCTCTTCTTGTGTCTCATAGTTTAAAAAATGCCTGTGAATTACTTTGTAAATATGTAAGTATGAAGATTTGAAATACTGTAAAGAAAGCTGAACTGACCCAGGCTATATAATACCTAGATACATATATAATGCAGTCCAAAATATGAAATACTTTAAACATGGGCTTATCCATTAGTCGTGAGGTGATCCTGGTGATCTCTATTATTTACCTACTGCATGGAGTGGCGCATGTAGGTCAATTATTACAAAGCAGCACTCTTTGTAGGTCTTCTGATCAGCAACAGGAAGGTTTGAACAACAAAACTTCTAAGCAAATTCAACTGAGAAACACTAAAGATCATTTTTAATATCCATTTTAATAAGGAAAAAAAGAGCAAGGAATTGGGAAAGGATATATCAAAACCTTTTCCTGATGTGTTTGAATCCTGTGTTCTAATCATATGTTTCTGTGTGGAAAGGATACTACAGGGTAAAATTTAGACAAAAGGGGCAACTCCTGAAGTCCTCTGTGAGAGGATGACTGACTCACAACTTACCTGTTCTCCTTTCCCTTTACCTTGAGACATAAGCCATCCTGTTGAGGGCACTGCCACCAGAATTTAGGAATGTTCTGGAGGATTTTGAGAAAAATCAAACAAAGATGTTACCACTACTAACACATACATACCCCTCACTGAGTGTATGGTCGTTCTGTTGTGATGTTACCAGATGTTTTTGTCCTTTTTCTTGGGTGGAAAGGTTTGTGTGGGGTGCAGATAGAAATGGTTTCTATTAAAATATTCTTAATTAGCACAATCTTAAAAAATAACTACCTGAAGATAAATGCCAACTAGGTTTGGTTACTAAAGTAGCAAGGAAAATAGTTAACTATGAATATATGGAGGCAAACATTAAAATAGTCAGTAAAAGATAACATATCATACAGAAAACACAAGAAAGGAAATGAAATCCCATGTACACAGTTCAACTTCCTGCATACCCCATCAGCTAACTGCTTTGATTATCAAGGCTTGTCATATGCCCAGCAATGCTTTCCCTGAAGAAAAGGACATTTTCTTTTAGGAAAAATTGCTTTGTGACATAAGCAGATCTGTTAAGCAGTTTGTCATGCAGTTTGTTACTGTGTAGTGAAACATGACCATTTTACAGCTGGCGGATGCAGTATGGTGCAGCTGTGGGGAAAAACAGGCTGAGGTGAAAAAGGATCTAGGTAAAGGACGCTGCCACTGGTGTTTGAAAGGCAGTGAACAAAGAACTGACAAAATTGCATCCTCAGCCTGACAAGAGGTAGATCCCAGGGATCTAAGCAATTTCAATATCATTAAATATTGAAGAAAAGTGTGATAAGTAAAGGATTTGACAGCCTTGAAAGAACCTTGCTTTTCCAAATATGTCTGGAAGAAACATACTCATCAAGGTCTGTTTTCATCTGATGTCCAAGGTCTGATGTTCTTCAGCAGTCTAATACTTTCTTTCCATCAGCCTGAAGCAACATGTGACTCCCTGAACTTTCATTTCTTAAAGGGGAGGGATGCTGCTCATTTGCTGATATTTGTGGTGATATTTGTGGTGGTCCCCAGACAGCCAGACAGCTCTTCACAGCCAAGATTCAACCTAAAACTCATAAAAATCAAGGCGCTTTGGCTTTGTCCCCCAGGTGGACATGAACAGTATTAGCCCCAGAAGGACCATCATCAGGGCAGGATCCTGCAGCAGCCCAGGTGTGACAGCTGCACAATTACACATCATCCTCTGATCAGAAACATTGTGCCTCTTTGGGAAATCCACTTAACTCCCAGTAAAGGACATCCCTGATCTTTCTTATTTAGGCTGCCACCTTCTCCAGAGTAGATGTTTGCACAGCACTGAAGACATTGGCTCTTTCTGTGAAGTGTTCATAATTTAAGATCACTTGTTAAAGAAAACAGAGTTAACTAAAGAGTATCGAAAAGTCAAGTCTGATTCACTTAAACACTTCCATCAGAAGGTGGATTTTTAAATGGTTTAGTTTTCAAAGAGGATATCTGTTTATTGTGAATCCAGATGAACGCGATTGTGACAAATAATATCTAAACATACCATTGGCAATCCTGTTTTCATTTATTTCAGTTGCAAAAAGTGTTATTTTACAGCTCTTTAACATTTAAATTATTTCTAGTTGACTTCCATATGAATGTAAGATATAAAATATTTGTATTTAAATATACTAAATACAGAGATGGGAAAGAAATATCCATTTCCACTTCATGTTCCAAAATAAATTTTGAACAAAAACCTTGAAATCTTGAACAAAATATTAAATATTTATCTTTGTTTTTAAAAATATTTTTCTCTCCAAATACTGAAAAGCAAAATATGAAGAGGTACATAAAGGAACATGGTAAATAGAATCGAAATAAATTGATTTTTTTTTTGTTTCATTGTAACCAGCATTTATTTATTTATTTATTTACATGCGTGTCTTAATTGCTTTTATTTCACGTAGTTAGGTTCTTAGGCAGCATTTGGAGCATCAGCATTCTCCTCTTCTCATATGCTGCCATTTCTGGGCATTTCAACATCTATTTTACATCTGCAGTGTTAGAGGACTTCAGAAAAGTCAGATGGGAAATGTCTGGTTAAATTACAGCTATTTTATTTATTTATTTATTATTATTATTTTCCTTTAAATAGTGGTCAGGGCCTGCCAACGGTAACATGTAAAGGGAATTATTGCTCTTTTAGCACTCTTTCCATATCATTGCATAGGAAACAGAACAAACCATCAGCTAGAGATGCTGTTTTAATTTCCAGTCCCCATAACGTACTGTATGTGTATAACAGAGGAACAATCACAGAGGTGGCAGCTGTTTTCAACCCTTCATGTTTTGCAGACTGGGGGTATTATAACTGCAAAAGCACATAAGTGCCAATAGAAAGTCACATGATTCATATCAACTATTCCCCAACAGTTCTGTAAGAAAAATAATTGTCAGCGCAAGTGGCTGTGAAAAGATTTCCTGATTAATAATTATGAGACATTTCAGCCTATGGGTGAGGAAACACATTACTTAGTTTATGAGGCCAAAGATACCACTGGTTATGAGGCTATAGCAGTAGCAGAAGTTGGTCAGGGCTTCTCATCCAGACCTGTAAACCTGAACTGATATCCTCCAGGATGAAGGACCACAGCTCATGTGAGAAACGAAGGAGTGCAAGAGCCAGGGATAGCGCGCACACGTCTGCTGCTCTGAGCAGCTGCTCACCTTGTGCGAGTTCACCACTGTGCAAAATAATCAATTCTCTCTCTAACACTAGCGTATTTAAATGAATGCTGGTTTTGTTTACTTGTGTATTTGCTTGCAATACGGCTGGGAAACCCCTCAGATACTTTAAGTCTGGGTTCCTGATGGGCGCTTCATTGCTTTTACAGCTCTGTCTTCTCAGTTATTCCCATAGAGATGGAGCTTCCCTCAGGGGAGACAAGGTTAAAATTAAATAGACATGACATGAGTCAAAATGAATTTGGCATTCAGAAAAAGGTTGTTGCAAATACCCTGTCAAGGGGCACAATGAGTGAACCCCCATTATACTAATAGAATTTTGTAAAATGTGATATATTTTGATAGCAGAAAAGCTGGATAATCCATCGTGCCTCAGAGAGCTGAAGTAGGGATCCAGTTTCCCCTATCCCACTGTGTGTTCTCACCTGCCCACCTTCTCGACGCTCAAGCACCGTACGCAAGCAGTGCTCTTGTGCAAGTGTTGTGGATTCAGAGAAGTGCAAGGTGTCCCACCATGCGTGTTGAGAAAGGCAATGTGCTCACAGGTGTTAGCAAACAGGAGGGTGAACAAACATCTCACACACCCTCCCCATGTGCATTTTGTGAAGTTTTTATTACATGTGTGTCCCTAACGTGCATTCCACTTTTTAGTGCAGATCAATAGTTGAGAGTGAGCAGGGAAACAGTGGAATGCTGTTCGTATACCACAGTGACTAGCAAGGCATACGCAGCACAAACTTTCTTTCTCCCCGCACCAACCCACGTGCAGATCTCTACCCTTCCTTTCCTCATGTGGGATATAAGTCAGGCCAGGTTCCTGACTCCTCCATAACAGCATACCTCGACTGAGTGGTCCATAAACCACACAAGGCAAAGATTTGAACAGTGGTCTACTGTGGGCAGAGATATTCTGGGTCAAATTCAGAGAAGTTACAAGATTTACGTTTGTGCCAACCACAAAAAGTAGCTGGGCAAATAGGTCAGTTTCCCTTCTCATTTCATCGTATTATTACTACTGATTCCTTCCTTTCTTTCTTCCCTTGTTACAGGAACTCCCACACCCAGAATGTCAGTTTCACGTTAAAGCCACTTTCACCAACATTTAATAATGTGATTCACCAGAACATTTAGTAATGTTCATTTAACTGTAGCTACAGCTGAAAACTATTCCTATTTATAAAGCATTTGAACTCAAGCTTTTCCAGAAATCATATAGTGTTAGTAAAATTTAATTGAATAGGTGCTTAAAATGCTAAATGAATAGCTTACATAAAATTGGGAAAACCCTAGTCATCTTTCTTTTTTTCTCTCTGTTCTCCAGGTTTGTTAGCCTCTTTAGTTTGTGTTCAAAATTCTGTCCACCTTTTATGCCATTTTCTGCAAATGTCCCATTTTGCTCAAAAGGATTTTCCAAACGACTGCTTTCAGGGCCTTGCAATAGGGTCAGACTGATTTTTGTTATTCCAGCCACCTAATGTGTGAAATAAAGCCTTGAGACTATCCCAGAGTAAGGCCCGTAATATCTGTGGGATTTAATCTAAAATAACAGAATTGGGTCATTCTCTAAGGTTGAAAAGGCAAAAGTGATATCAGACAACACACAGCAAGACGAAGTACAGTATTTCTAGGGTACCAGCAGGAAGGATATGCTTGAGCTGGCTTTAAAAGCAGCTGTAGCTACCATGAGTATTTTTTTTCTCTGTAAGATAACTAAGCAACCTAAATAAAAAAAATTTCTTAGTCATAGTGAAATAGGATGAGTTTCAGAACTGCAAATTTCCACACAGGGTGAACAATTCTGAAATACCAGGGCACATTTATATTTCAATGTGATTCTAATATAAAATTGGTAATTCTGCTTAAAATCATACTTCTTAGTATCCTCCACTGTAACTTGAGTATGCAGCTTTGACAAAATTTAACACAATGTTATCTTTCACCCTCATATTTATTTTCTTTCATTACGAACCCAAGTGTTTCTCTGTGATAATATGAAAAAAATATATAGAGAGAAATTAAAACTGAAACTAAAAGCTTCTCCCCAGTTTCCAGTCTTGTTCCCAATACAGTAAAAAACTGTCTGTTTGATATCTGGATTAAACAGATTATGGGTCTACTTGTTGATTTACCCAGGAAAATACTTCTTACAAGCATCTAAAAAAACTACTTATACATGTGACACATTACCATCATTTGTGTCTTGTAAAAGGCTCCAGTGCAGTAGATGTTGTGAGAAAAACAAACAAACAAACAAACAAATAAATAAATGAATAAATAAAATTGACATAACCACTGAAAGGACAACATGGGTTAATATGAGGATGAAAACCAGTTGATTAGCTGATGTATAGGGGTGGCAGATTAAGTGATCTGGCTTCTGAAAATATGGCTTTAAAATTCCAGAAACCCAGTTTCCAAAAGCTTTATATGTTTTTCAGACTTCACAAACATATAATTTTATGGGGACTTGGAAGAAAGTAATGGAAGAAAGCTTTTTTTCTCCTGTGCCTTAATCAATAATATTGTGACTGGAGGCATGGAAGGAATTCTCTGAAGGCAAAGGAGGCCACAGTCACAGACTGACCAGGTAACACCATCAGCTCGCCAAGTACCAACCAACAGACAAGGTAGGGGCATTCCATGCAAGGCATCTGAAAGCTCCAACATTTAGATTTTTAATGAGATAATGAAGATAGAATCAGTGGAAAGAGACAGAAAAAGAGTGAAACGAAGCAATTGGCAAAGAAAAATTTACACTAACAACCTTATTACGCATGAGGAGGACACTTCTGCATTTCTCATGGCTATGAAATATATCACAGTAGTTAGCCTGAGTTCTGAAGACATAGCCTGAAAGAATTGTAGTGCTGTGGATAGATGGCAGAGGATGTGTTTTTAGAAGGCAGAGTGTGAAAGACTTCAGTTGCGACACTTTCTTCATTAGGAAATACTTAATATACTCAAGGATTGTACTCACAACATTTCTAAAAGAAAATCTGCATTGCAGCATTATAAATATATCCTTTTGTTTGTTTGTTTTAGCCCTAATGAATTTCCTACTTTTGAAAGATTCTCTCAAAGTAAAAAACATGAAACAGATTGATATTTGCTGATCATACCGAACTTTGAAATAACAGCTTTCAAGTAAAGACTAAATGTTCTTTGAAGCAATTAGCTTTAGTGAAGTAGAGATTAATGATTAGTGAAAGACAATGGACAATAAAGTATACTGAAGCATAAGACCAAGACTAACTGTCTCTGTATTGAAAAAAGCCACATATGCAATGAATATGGGGGGGGGGGGGGGGGAAGTATTTTTTGAAACTGATGAAAAGAAAGAAATGAACAAAAAGAAGCTCATTTTTTTCACTCCTTGTTATCATTTTCATCCAACAGGTGATGCAGTTACCTTGAAAAATACACCGAGTACCAATAGTAAAACTACAGTCAAAATAAAGTGATATCTTATAAATGATAAATCAAGCTTTTTGAGATACTGGAATTGTCAGTACTTTTGACTCCTCCACCCAGGCTGTCCTGTTCCTGCATCCTTCTCCCTTATCTTCATATCTCTCAGAATGGCATGATAAACTCTGCACAACAGCAGGGTTTTTTTTTTTTTTTAATAGCCATGTGTAGTAGGGACACTTGGTGTAACTACCACAAATTTTTTGGCCCAGCAGCACTACATCCTATTTGAAGCACACCTCCAGTTCATGCATAACATCATAACATTCATGTCATTATAACAGTAAAATAAGTAAATATTTAATTTTATGAACAGCTCCCCATCCCTGTCAAGGAAAACTTAAAATGCCAATGGCATATTAATCATACAAAGCTCTTCAGACACTTGATTAGTATGGCAGAAATTGTGTCCCACAGTGCTAGAGAAGGGATCTAATATGAGAAGTGAGAGCTATGAAATCCCCAGTGTTATTAATATTGGATGACAACAGTGCAATGCTACAAACTGTGGTCTCATTATTTATAGCTCCAAGATTTTGCTGGGTCAGGGGAGGGTGGGGGAGAGGGGGTTAGATCTTAGTCTTGTTATGGGTACGATTTTGTAGTTGTGCTATATTGAATTCATCTTTTGATGAAATTCAAATAGAAATTGTGTATCACCTTGAAAGGTCTGGTCATCAGGCTGTAATTCCCTGCAGTGCTCTGCACATATCCTCTGGCCCCATGACACCATTCAATAAAGTATCATTAATGTTAGTATTGACAAAAGTAATCTCAAAAATACTTGGATATATTCTTTTGGGCAGGTTTGATGTTTGTGTAGAAGATGTTTTTGTTGGTGGTGGTTGTTTTTGGTTTTGTTTTTTTTTTTTTCTCAGAGCTCAAATCTTTCAGTAATTGTGTAAGACACAAGGGAGTAAGACTGACTAATACTGATGATTTAACATATCATGGTAGACAAGAGTTTAGAATCAACCTCAGGGGAAAAATCTCTTTCATGTTAGCCTTATACACTTGCTTTGCTCTGTAAATTTCAGTGTTTGAGCTAGCTGCACTCACCAGAAAAGAAAATGAAAAGCCTGAGGGGCAATATGGTTCCTGGGATTCATAAAGGAATTACAAGTTTCTTTTGCTGTTCTGTCACTAATTCATCCCAACACCTGAAAAAAAAAATATATATATATAAATAAAATAAAATAATAAAATAAAATAAAATAAAATAAAATAAAATAAAATAAAATAAAATAAAATAAAAGCACATAATAACTAAGTCCATTAACTTCTTTGGACTCTCCCTGTGAATAATCTATAACAAATCTGGTTTCCTTGTGCATATGTTGTGACTGGTCACACTCTCTGAGTTAATATTACACTTCAGTCTCATAGCATGGTCAAGAGGTTATCTATGAATATCCAGCACCTAAGGAAATGTTGACTAACCCTGACTGGGCATAGCATTCTCCCTTTTGTTCTGTTCAAAGGTCTATTTTAGCATAAGATTTACTGTGTTTTATATTTATTTTTCTACATACATATTTTTTAAAGTGCTTTTAATACTTTGTTTCTAGTAAGGTCAGGAGATGCCTTTGTTCTTTCACTGCCATGCAAAAGCTTAAAAGAAGCATGAATAAAATGGGATTGCATGATTTATTTTTTTATTTATGTATTCATTCATTCTTAGTTTTGTTAAGCATCTCATTCATTTCTATCCTACCATGGCAATGAAAATTATGACCCAATCAATTTTTTGGTAGTGCAAAGGATAAAGCAGTGGCACCACTGATTCTGCTGGGAAAGAAGCTTACAGTACACACCGATTGCCACATGCAATATGAAACCACTCCTGCAGTTCACAGCCGTCCCCCAAACATCCTTGTTTTGTTGTTGTTTTCAGTTTAGATTATTCTCTCACTGCTTTCCAGTTTTTTGGATTTTTGTTGTTGTGCCATTACATACCATTAACTGATTTTCATGATCAGTAGCCAAGAAATTGCCGCTTTTTAAAGCTCATCCTGGTGTGTTGTCCCTCTTATTTACTTCACATCAATAATTAACAACAACCACCTGCTCCTGTCCTGATAATCTATTTTGTTTGCTTATTTGTTTTTCTTATAAACAGTGAAAATAATCTCTGCAGCAAGGGTTTATACTTCTTTGGAACAGATTTTGCTTTAGGTGACTTAGCAATTTTGTGAGCAGAACAATCAGACTAAATTTTTCTTTCTTGTCTTTGCATATGGCATCTTTGCCTCTTACAGTCTGCGAATAAATGAGTCTGCCTTGCCTGCCCCTTCTTCAGCAATGTAGCTGTGTAGGAACTAGTGCTAGCTCCAGACCTTTCTACAGCCCAACCTGCTGTGATAAGCTCTGAGGCATTCCTTGTAGTAATCGTTGTCAGTTACTGTCATAAAAATATATCCCAAGCAGATTTGGGGCAGCACACCTGCAGGCTGTGCTTTCCTTCACCACAGAGATTGTGTGACTGAGCCGGGCTTTTCTGCATACGTGGGTGAATTTACACTATTACAAAGCAATATAGAAAAGACATGATGAAAAAGGATAGGGAGATAATACAGGTGAGTAACTTAAAAGTTGGGTAGGTGGGATCAGGAAAGTTTGGGCTTTTCTTCCAAAAAACATCTCTTGCTAAACATCTAAATACTTTAAATTTGCTTGGCTGACGATGATCTGGATTTCTTCACTTTTAAATACTGCTTTCATTTCTTTCACTCTTCCAACAGTTCTGCAATTTGTTTTCTCACTTACCTGCTTTGGTAAATGCTGCTTGGCGACTGTTTCCTCCCAATGGAGATTTAATAAAAAGATTTCAGTGTAAATTTCAGCCCTCTGCTATGAAAATATTTTTTTTCTAAGTTGCTTTCTCTTGTGTGTCACCAAAACGACACTTCAGTTTCACTGTTCAACCACCATCAAACTTCAGCTTAATACTATATTGCCTAAGAGACCTACGATAGTGCAGAGAAAAGTGAATCAAGTCGTTGCTCGTTTAGGGGAAAAAACACACCAACATTCCCCCCCCCCCCCCCCCAAAAAAAAAAAGTGATATAAAAATGCGTAACTAGATCATCTCAATTTATTCTCTCCCTCAGTACCTATTTGACTCGCCGAGGCGATAGGCTCCTGGGCAGACGTGTTCTGCAGCGGAGCGGGGTATCGAGGCCGGCAGGGCTTTTTTTCTGGCATCAAGACCACTCGAGGCAGCCGAGGGAGCTGCCAGCACCCAGCAGCCCTCGCGAGGGAGACTGATGAGGTGTAGGCAGAGCCAGCAACGCCCCTCTACCCTGACGTTCAAAAGCAGCCCATAGGGAGCGCAAGCAACCAGGATGGGCAAACAGGGCATGGCGCATCAGAAGGGTGGGGCGCGGCAGTTTGTGCAGCACTTCACAGGGGCAGGGTGCGCTCAGGCAGGGCAGAGTGTTCCGCCCCGCCCATAAGAACAACTCATCTAATGGCTTTCTACCACTAGCTAGGCCACAATGGTCTACACTAGGTAGAGAGCTCTCTCTAGAAAGTCTGTAATCACCCAGACTGACTGCCCGCTCAAAAATGCGGCAGTTCAGGTCTCTGGATGCAGGGAGTGTCTGAGCCTGTTGCTGCCATCTGAGGGAGTCAGAGATACTGTGTGTGTGAGGTGCGAGCAGGTGGAGGACCTGGTCCGCCTGGTCCCCGTCGCCCCCCCCTCACCGGCCCCACCTTCCCCGGTGCCCTTACACAACAGATTTGAGGCCCTGGAGCTTGAGAGACCAGTGGGTGAGGATGAGGTAGAAAGTCTACCCAGGAGGATGCCTAGGGCGAGGAAGTCAGCTCCACACCTCAAGACTGCCTCCACCAAGAAAGATAGGAAAGTAATCGTTGCAGGCAACTCCCTTCTCAAGGGAACAGAGGGCCCTATTTGTTGACCTGACCCTACCCGTAGGGAAGTCTGCTGCCTCCCTGGGGCCAGGGTCAGGAATGTTGGCAGAAAGCTTCCCAACCTGGTTCACCCCTCTGACTACTATCTTCTTTTGATAGTCCAGGCTGGCAGTGATAATATTGAAGAGAGAAGCCTGAAGGCTATTGAACGGGACTTTAGGGGACTGGGACGGTTAGTGGATGGAGCGGGAGTACAGGTGGTGTTTTCGTCTATCCCTACAGTGGCAGGGAGGGGTACACAGAGGACAGAGAAAACCCACCTGATAAACACATGGCTCAGAGGCTGGTGCCAACACAGACATTTTATTTTTTTTGATCATGGGGCGTTTTACTCGGCACCCGGCCTGATGGCCGCAGATGGGTCCCTATCTCTAAGGGGAAAACGGATCCTAGCCCAGGAGCTGGCAGGGCTCATTGAGGGGGCTTTAAACTAGGTAAGAAGGGGGATGGGGCTGAAAGAAGGCTTGCTGGAGCTGTGCCAGGGGGAACAATGGCAAGGCCGGGGGAGAAGGCAATGGCCCAGCTGAAGTGCATCTACACTAATGCACGCAGCATGGGTAACAAACAAGAGGAGCTGGAAGCCATCGTGCAGCAGGCAGGCTATGACTTGGTTGCCATCACGGAAGCGTGGTGGGACCACTCTCATGACTGGAGTGCTACAATGTCTGGTTATAGGCTCTTCAGAAGGGTCAGGCAGCACAGAAGGGGTGGTGGTGTGGCTCTCTATATTAGAGAGTGTTTTGATGTTGTGGAACTTGAGACTGAGACTGGGAATGATAAGGTTGAGTCCCTATGGGTTAGGATCAGTGGGAAGGTCAACAAGGCAAGCATCCTGGTGGGGGTCTGTTATAGACCGCTGAACCAGGATGAGGAGACGGATGAGGAGTTCTACAGGCAGCTGGCAGAAGCTGCGAAATCATCAGCGCTTGTTCTCATGGGGGACTTCAACTTCCCAGACATATCCTGGAAGCACAACACAGCCCAGAGAAAACAGTCTAGGAGGTTTCTGGAGAGTGTGGAAGATAGCTTCCTGACACAGCTGGTTAGTGAGCCGACCAGGGGAGGTGCCCACTAGACCTTCTGTTCACAAACAGTGATGGACTGGTGGTAGATGTGGTGGTCGGGATCTGTCTTGGGCAGAGTGACCACGAAATGGTAGAGTTCTCTATTCTTGGTGAAGTCAGGAAGGGGATCAGTAAAACCGCTGTTTTGGACTTCCGGAGGGCCGACTTTGAGCTGTTCAGAACACTGGTTGGCAGAGTCTCTTGGGAGGTGGTTCTGAGGGGCAGAGGAGTCCAGGAAGGCTGGGCACTCTTCAAGAAGGAAATCTTAATGGCTCAGGAGCGGTCTGTCCCCACGTGCCCAAAGACGAGCTGGCATGGAAGAAGACTGGCCTGGCTGCACAGAGAGTTGTGGCTTGAGCTTAGGAGAAAAAAGAGGGTTTATAATCTTTGGAAGAGAGGGCGGGCCACTCAGGAGGACTATAAGGATGTTGCGAGGCTGTGCAGGGACAAAATTAGAAAGGCCAAAGCTCATCTGGAGCTCAATCTGGCTACTGCTGTTAAAGATAACAAAAAATGTTTTTATAAATACATCAACACAAAAAGGAGGACTAAGGAGAATCTCCATCCTTTACTGGATGCCGGGGGAAGCTTAGTTACAAGAGATGAGGAAAAGGGTGAGGTGCTTAATGCCTTCTTTTTCTCAGTCTTTAGCGGCAAAACCAGTTGTTCTCTAGATACCCAGTACCCTGACCTGGTGGAAAGGGATGGGGAGCAGGATGTGGCCCTCATAATCCACGAGGAAATGGTTGCCAACCTGCTACAGCACTTGGATGTACCCAAGTTGATGTGGCCGGATGGGATCCACCCAAGGGTACTGAGAGAACTGGCGGAGGAGCTGGCCAAGCCGCTTTGCATCATTTATCGGCAGTCCTGGCTATCAGGGGAGGTCTCAGTCGACTGGCGGCTAGCAAACGTGACACCCATCTACAAGAAGGGCGGAGGGTAGACCTGGGGAGCTATAGGCCTGTTAGTTCGACCTCAGTGCCAGGGAAGATCATGGAGCAGATTATCTTGAGTGTCATCATGCAGCACTTACAGGGCAAGCAGGTGATCAGGCCCAGTCAGCATGGGTTTATGAAAAGCAGGTCCTGCCTGACGAACCTGATCTCCTTCTATGACAAAGTGACGCACTTGGTGGATGAGGGGAAGGTTGTGGATGTGGTCTACCTTGATTTCAGTAAGGCTTTTGACACCGTTTCCCACAACATTCTCCTCAGGAAACTGGCTGCTCTTGGCTTGGACTGGCATACGCTTCGTTGGGTTTAAAACTGGCTGGATAGCTGGGCCCAAAGAGTTGTGGTGAATGGAGTCAAATCCAGTTGGAGGCCGGTCACTAGTGGTGTCCCCCAGGGCTCAGTACTAGGGCCAGTCCTCTTTAATATCTTTATCGATGATCTGGATGAGGGGATTGAGTGCACCCTCAGTAAGTTTGCAGATGACACCAAGTTAGGTGCGTGTGTCGATCTGCTCAAGGGTAGGAAGGCTCTGCAGGAGGATCTGGATAGGCTGGACCGATGGGCTGAGGCTAACTGTATGAAGTTCAACAAGGCCAAGTGCCGGGTCCTGCACCTGGGGTGCAACAACCCCAAGCAGAGCTACAGGCTGGGAGATGAGTGGTTGGTAAGCTGCCTGGCAGAGAAGGATCTGGGAGTACTGCTTGATAGTCAGCTGAATATGAGCCAGCAGTGTGCTCAGGTGGCCAAGAAGGCCAAGAGCATCCTGGCTTGTATAAGAAGCAGTGTGGCCAGCAGGTCTAGGGAAGTGATTGTCCCCCTGTACTCGGCTCTGGTGAGGCCGCACCTCGAGTACTGTGTTCAGTTTTGGGCCCCTCACTTCAAGAAGGACATGGAGGTGCTCGAGAGAGTCCAGAGAAGGGCAACGAAGCTGGTGAGGGGTCTGGAGAACAAGTCTTATGAGGAGCAGCTGAGGGAGCTGGGATTGTTCAGCCTGGAGAAGAGGAGGCTCAGGGGCAACCTTATCACTTTCTACAGGTACCTTAAAGGAGGCTGTAGCGAGGTGGGGATTGGTCTATTCTCCCACATGCCTGGTGACAGGATGAGGGGGAATGGGCTAAAGTTGCACCAGGGGAGGTTTAGTTTGGATATTAAGAAAAACTTTACTGAAAAGGTTGGTAGGCATTGGAATGGGCTGCCCAGGGAAGTGGTTCAGTCACCATCTCTGGAGGTCTTTCAAAGACATTTAGATGTAGGGCTAAGTGATATGGTTTAGTGGAGGACTTGTTAGTGTTAAGTCAGAGGTTGGACTAGGTGACCTTGGAGGTCTCTTCCAACCTAGACGATTCTGTGATTCTGTGATTCTGTGATTATTACAGCACATGTATGAAATTATAGCATCTGTTATGTTGATGGCCTGGAATGTAGTACCAACAGCAGCTATGTGATTTTGCAAACTTCATGCTATTTAATAATAGGCAGTCTTAGGACGCTATTTAAATTGAGAGTAAATGAAAACTCTTCTAAAAATTTCTAAATGATAGGCAAGGGAAAACACACTGAATTTCCTTTTGTTATATTAACCATTGAACAGAATGTTTTGGTTTGAACAAGAACAAGAAAAACGTCCTGAACTTCTTTTATCCTCAGGAGTTCTAAACCAGAAGCAAAACCTATAGCACTGTCAGGGAAGTTCATCAGTGCCAATGACACAAATATACATCTTGTATAAAAACCCTTAAGTCCTTAAGAATTTCCAAGAGAAAGAATGCACAAGGTTACCGTCCTTCCATACACTGGTGCACATTTAACACATACTAAAATCTATATGTCAGTATATAATAGTATGTGTCCTACATGATCTTTATAAAATATATATTTATAGATTATTTTGCCTGTTCTAACTGAACTGAATGGTCTTGTTTCTAATGTGCAGGCTTTAAATCTTCATTGCATGTCCTCTACAATACAATTACAGCTTTGCCTTTATTTGTGAGGAGACCGTAGAGAAGAGAGGGAGCAGAAGTAAAGGACAGAAAGATGAGAGGAAAGGCAAAGAGTGTGAAGAGAGCTGTGGCTAGCTGAGCTAGGACTCAGTCTTTCCAGTTGCCTTGTGTGTTTCTAGATGAAAGTCCCTGGAAACAAAATCATCATCAAAAACCTCAGTAGCGAGTAACCAGACTCTCCACCAATCAAACATTTACTAAAATGGCCCAAGATAAATCCCATCCTATTTTCTTACCAAAATATGGGCTTTGAGACCCTCCCATGACACTGATTTTTAGAAGGTATTAACTTCATATAAAATCTCAATATTTATAAACCCTGTTCATGCACTAATATCTCATATTCAGTGATGTAAACAAAAGAGAGAACATGTTCTTTTTCATGTGACTTAACTATCCCAGTATAAAACTAAATGGAATGTGTGGGTGCAAAGACACTGGGATTTAAGGAAATAAAGATGGAGTATTCATGCTGTTTAACTTTACAGATGTTAAGAGGATAACATACTAATTTTCCCTAATAACCCTAAAGAAAAGGAAGATCTCCAAAAGCCAACTTACAGGTAACACACAACACTATCATCTTATGCTGGAGCTTTCCCCTAACAACAATTTCATAGGAGACCTCCAGTGGCCAGGTCTCTAACTGTACACAACACATTGAAACAGCTATGAGAATACCCTTGGAAAATAGCAACACTCCTTACCATTTGCCAGGAGACACACTGGACAAAAGTAGTGATTACCCCATTCCTGTCAAGCTGTTTGTGTTTTTTGTTGTTGCTGGTTTTTGTTGTTGTTGTTGTTGTTTTTATTTGGTGGTGTTATTACTTTCATTTTAAATTTTATTTATTTTTTTAAGCACGACAAAAAAAAAAGTTCAGAAGAGAGAATCGAATGAGAAATGATAGGAATGCACAAACTTGGGAAAGTGTTTGGACATCTCTGAGAAAACAGGTTGAGTAGTGAAAGATGCTCAGACCTAGAGATTAGACTGGTTCTCTAAAGAAACTCTGCACCTACTTTTGTCTCAGCTTTCTAAAGTGCTTTTTAGATGCTGTGAGACCTGCCACTGACCACACTCTCCTCTGCAGATTGCCAGTGTGAAGGCAGACTCCCCAGATTTGGATGCAACTGTACTCTCCTGCAAAAAAAAAGAGTGGTGAAAGGTTATGCAGGAGGGCTCCTTTGATTTCCTTTGCACTACTGCATGTTTTTCTATTGGCAACAATTTTTTTCACAGAAACAGTTCCACTGAAACATTATGGGTACCTTCTCACCTTCATCCTCAGCTGTAGCCTGAGCTCTCCACCATGAATAATGTTTCCTCCAGCTTGCCTTCATCTGGACATTGGTCATTTAGTAATGACCAATATGAAGATGCAGAGGAGTAAAGAAAGCTAAGATAGCTTCCTCATTTCAAGAAGAGTTCAGTGTTTTTATTAACTTCCATACTCTAAACAAGTGTACTTTATTCAAGAAAAAAGAATGTGACATAGCAATAACCAGTCTGTTGCCAGTGTTGTCAGCCTTGTTTCCCTGTTCCTACACTCAGAGTCTCTGATAATGTTAGCTCTAGCATTACATTGTGCTTTTTACAAATGGAGGTACAATACCCTTGAAGAAATATAGCACAGCTACTTAATTTGTCTTCCACTTCCAGAGGAAAGCACAGAAAACTGATGTAGGATAAGATATGAATGGTGCTGAAAGATGGAGACTGTACAATCTTCTTAAAGCTAGACAATAGCATTAGCAATGCCAATGTACTCAATGACAAGCTAAAATAAAGAAAGCACATAATATCCATTATATTGCCTTGACTTGCCTTGACATGCCTTTTACTTTGTCTTAGCTTTTTCCGTCTTCTGCCACGTACAGAAATCAGAATACACACAGCATCTCAAAGACAAATATTCTTTCTCCCCTATTTGTGTTCAGATATTTGTGGATAGTAGCTTTTTCTCCACTAGTATCAGTAACTATTTGTACATTTCGATTTGACTATAGCAAACAAATATATAACAGAATATGAAAAAATGCTGATTTCCCATGTGAAACATCACACTTTCTAACTAGAACTATCTATCTAACTAATCTATCATCATTTGGTTGGGTTAATGGAACTTTGTGTTTTTTTTATTTCTTATTCCAATTTACTGAGAACATACCATCTCTCATAATGAGTATTCGATTGCTTGGGATAGGTATTGGGAGACTGTTATATTTCCATTATTGCATTTAATGTTGGCCACACAGGTGGATTTATAACAAATAAAGGGTCTACTGTGCCTGCATGTAAGGAAATACATACAAGTGGAAACTTCATTCAAATCATTCAAAATATGGACATAAGATATCAGTCATGCACTACACATACATATTCCTGGGAGTGCTTTTTTAACTGCACCTTCCGAAGAACAAGGTCAAAGAAATCCTTATTGCCTTCCACTCCTCAACATGAGAAGTGGTGCTGAAACTATACAGTTCACAGGCAAAATGTAGCGACCAAGTTATGACAGATTTTAGAAGGTTGCATCCTAATGTCTGCAAACAAATATTTATTTTCCATTCATAAATCTTTGACTATGAAATATTTGCCAGATTTTTTTCTTATGGTTGAAATTTCTTTTTTAATAAAATGCCAGTGTCTAAAATTGGATTTTGCTTAGCTGCAATCCTAAAACTTTGAATCCTACCCTACAAGTTAGCATATGGCAAGTGTAGAAACATTTTATTTTCTATAAGTTGCACTGTTTCATTAGAATACGTTAAAGACAAATTAGAGATGTTAGGCTGTATTAAATTTACTACACTGTATGACTCACTTCACTAATTGATGCTTCCCTAACCCAGGATGCCAACAAAAGGCATCATATCTTTGGAGGAAATTGCCAACCAAAACTTGAACTCCTGCATTAATGTCCTCCATATTTCCACTCTTTCTGAGAGGTATTTTTTTATTATTGTTATTTTATTTTTATTATAAAGCCTCAGATAAATGTAGTTAATAAAACCAGAATGACGTGCTTAGGATGTCACTTACAAAGAGAACAGAGATTTACCACTAAATGTGAATGAGATTTAGAAAGGAAAAAAGAATCCATGTCACAAACTTCACAAACAGTTCCCCCTGTACTTGGCTCTGGTGAGGCCGCACCTCGAGTACTGTGTTCAGTTTTGGGCCCCTCACTTCAAGAAAGACATGGAGGTGCTCGAGAGAGTCCAGAGAAGGGCAACGAAGCTGGTGAGGGGTCTGGAGAACAAGTCTTATGAGGAGCAGCTGAGGGAGCTGGGATTGTTCAGCCTGGAGAAGAGGAGGCTCAGGGGCAACCTTATCACTTTCTACAGGTACCTTAAAGGAGGCTGTAGCGAGGTGGGGATTGGTCTATTCTCCCACATGCCTGGTGACAGGATGAGGGGGAATGGGCTAAAATTGCACCAGGGGAGGTTTAGGTTGGATATTAAGAAAAACTTCTTTACTGAAAAGGTTGGTAGGCATTGGAATGGGCTGCCCAGGGAAGTGGTTCAGTCACCATCTCTGGAGGTCTTTCAAAGACCTTTAGATGTAGGGCTAAGTGATATGGTTTAGTGGAGGACTTGTTAGTGTTAAGTCAGAGGTTGGACTAGGTGATCTTGGAGGTCTCTTCCAACCTAGACGATTCTGTGATTCTGTGAAACCTTTAATATTTTGTTGAAGGATTTCTATAAAGCTGTTTGCAGTAGACATTAAAAAGCAGTGTCATCAGCAATTATAGAAGCCGAAGTGTATTCTGTGCCACAGGAAATGAAATAATGCATCCAGTCAGCAGTAAAATATTTAAACATGTGCATCAAGGCACAGTTCACTCCTGTGAGAACAGAAATTCCATCTTCCAAGTCAAGGGCTTGGTGGAAAGGCTTTTAAGGCTAAACTACTGAACATGCTGAATTCATCAAATTACAGATGGTGCTTACAGTGTTTAAACAAGCGTGTAAAGATACATTTTAAATGCAAATATTAATATCAAACATATATTCAACAAACAGCAACAGCATTCTGTTTGGACAACTCTCCATGATTTGTTAGATCAATTATTTCTCTTGCTTGTGATAATTTTAAATAGCTTTTAGATGTAGTTAATTTTATATTCTGAAATCATTCTGCAATAATTTATACAAGTATTTAAAGAAGGTCATTAAATACAAAATTGTGCGATTGTAAATTCATTACAAAAATGAACTTAATGTTTTCAGCAAACTTCCAGGCAATATATGGACTAAATAGTTAAACAAAATATTTTCAGTTTCACAAAATTCTTAAAAATAAACAAACAAACAAACAAACAAAAATGTTCTCTTTTTTATGTTAAGGTAACCATCAAGTGGAATACTATGGAAACAATCCCTAGTGTAAGTGATTATTCTATTACACTTTATGTCTTTTGTCTTTTTCCATCTAATATGATTTAAAAATGATCACTGTTACAATTATAAGTTCAATAAAACAGTGCTGTGTGTTGCTTTGTCTTCACTATCAGTATAATAATTGGGGAAAAGAAAAAACAAAAACAAAAACAAAAAACACCTGTCACATTGAAGACCAATGTTCAGACAACATGCAGGATGTTTGTGAATCTCAGCCTCTCTTCTCTAGGTCTCCTTTGCTCCTACAGAAACCTGTTTTGAAAGTATTTCAACTGATTTGCGACATATTAAAAGGTAACTTTTAATATGCTAAGCAGCATAGGCTGCTACAATTCAGTAAAGACTCAGTTTCATTAATGACTATTACTAACTAACTCTTTGCTAAGCTTTCAACACTGCCCTTGTAGTGAAAAACATCAGGGTAAAGGCAAGCTCAATTAATCCATAACATAGCAATTTAGCTGCTGATAATTTATTGCAAGGATGCAGGACATCTGTGTATTTGCATTGCAAAAGCTAATTGAAAAAAAAAAATCTGGGGGTGAAGGAAATACATGAGAAAGTGAGATAAGAATGATCTTCCAGGTGTTAGAGAGAAATGCAGTATCTCAAGGCTTCTTTGAATTCTGCTGTTTCTTAGTAAACATGAAACACTGCTTAATTTCAACAGATTGACAAACGTAAAAACTGTGAAAAAAATGTACTCTCAAACATACAATTAAATCAAGGCTGTATTGTTCTTTTCAGGGCATTTTGTACTATGCGTATTTGGAAGAGCAATCATAGTGTGGTTTGTCAGGTTCATGGTAGCATGGGTAAGCAACACCTGCAGATAGACTATATCATTTGTAAAAGAATCACAGTCATTAATAAATAGTTTATTGGGAGCTTTGTAGCTTTGAATATTCATCTAGGAAAAATTAATTTAAGTTTCTCACTTAGAAGGAGTATGTTTGAAATAAAACAAAAGACATCAACTGTATGAAAGCAGCAATTGTGTTCTTTCTACTTGGATCTCAGTGGGTCATCGTTAATATCTTCAGCTGAAAGATTTATACTTATTTTCTAGTAAGATCTGCAAATTAAAAGAACATATTCACTTAAAGTATATCTGTGGCGTGGCAGGGACCACTGTGTTTCAAGGAGTTAAACTTCCCAGGCAGTGACAGGAAGGTTTTGTGCACAGTCACCCAGAGCTCTTTATGTACCAACACCTTAAACTTGCTCAGTATAAAGTGCTCATTAGCCACTGCTGACCACCAGTAGCAAGTGACTTATTATTGACTCCAAATGTAAGAAAAAGGTTTGCTCAACTCTTGAGATGTTGCCCTGAATGATTACAGAAGCGTCTTATGAATCTTTGTCTTCTGTGTTCATATTAGGTTGCTTCAGAATGAAAAGTTATTATCAAAGATAAAAAAGAAAATCAGAATCTTTTTTTTTCTTTTTTTTTTTCCATTCTTTTCCTTTCTTTTCTTCTTTCCTTTTTCCTTTCCTTTCCTTTCCTTTCCTTTCCTTTCCTTTCCTTTCCTTTCCTTTCCTTTCCTTTCCTTTCCTTTCCTTTCCTTTCCTTTCCTTTCCTTTCCTTTCCTTTCCTTTCCTTTCCTTTCCTTTCCTTTCCTTTCCTTTCCTTTCCTTTCCTTTCCTTTCCTTTCCTTTCCTTTCCTTTCCTTTCCTTTCCTTTCCTTTCCTTTCCTTTCCTTTCCTTTCCTTTCCTTTCCTTTCCTTTCCTTTCCTTTCCTTTCCTTTCCTTTCCTTTCCTTTCCTTTCCTTTCCTTTCCTTTCCTTTCCTTTCCTTAACTTTCCTTTCCTTAACTTTTCCCTTTGTTGATTGAAAATTTCCCTTTCCCCTCCCCTCCCCTCCCCTCCCCTCCCCTCCCCTCCCCTCCCCTCCCCTCCCCTCCCCTCCCCTCCCCTCCCCTCCCCTCCCCTCCCCTCCCCTCCTCTCCCCCTCCCCTCCCCTCCCCTCCCCTCCCCTCCCCTCCCCTCCCCTCCCCTCCCCTCCCCTCCCCTCCCCTCCCCTCCCGTCCTCTCCTCGAGTCTCCTCGAGTCTCCTCGAGTCTCCTCGACTCTCCAGTAATTTTTGTGTGTTTATTGCCATAAAGTGCCTCATGAGTCAAATTTTCTGTGTCATTCTGTGTCATTACACAAAACAAGGACTAAGAGCCAGATTACTTTAGGCAAGTAGACTGTTTATTGGAATACTTTTCTTTTACAGTTTTCTGATGAAAATCAATAAACGATGGCTGGCAGTGAAGATTTGTTTAAAGTAAGAAATAAAAATAACTATTATTTTTACCTTCTGGCACGAGCTTATTTTCTTTTCAAAGTAATTTTTAATTTTTTTTTATATTTTTTTTATTTATTTTTTTTACTCCTCTTATTCTATCCAATACATTTGGTGAGTATTAGTCTGATAGAAGAGATATGATACTCTAAAAGAATCGTAATTATCTAATGAAGTTTCCCTCTTCTGTATTTCCTGGATTGGAAAAAAGTACTTACTTTACTACTGTTCCATTTCTGTCTGAAGTACAAGTCTGAAGCTTTGAATAAGTGAAATGGAAGAAAGCGAAGAAGGCAGGGAGGCAGGGCACAGAGCAAGAGTGAAGAGTGTGACTAATGGATTCAGCTTAAGAAGTTATGAGAAGAAAATTAATTTTGTCCATAGGACATAATCCGGCATATCGGTAGAATATGAAACAGGACAAAGTGTTTGAAAAATGGTAGCATGATATTTTGCTAAGTGAAGAGCTTTTAGGAGTTCCTCTGAATGAAAAAAAAAAAAAAAGTGCCCAATCTTCAGTATCATTTCATGTTGATCTTTAAAATGTTCTTGACTATTCAAACCAAGTCTCAGTGTTGCTCTAGCTTCCTACTTATGATGTTCTTGATGTTCCTCATTTGTGTTAATTTGTCCAATGTTCAAATTTCTTGTTTTAATTTGTCAGAAATTATAAGTCAAGATTATCCTGGCTGCCACTGTACTGAAGTCCTGTGCTCAGGAAAAGAAATCCTTAGGTGCTGTCCTGAAATCAGATATTTTCTTGAATTAGGACCAGGAAAAGCATTTAAGATGATAATCTTCTAGGTGGCTTTAAAGTATATTCTATGGTCTGAATATGATGTTTCCATTAAATTTAGCACAAATAACCTCAATAAAAGAGTCAGTATTCTAGTTTAGCTGTAGATATAAGTTTAGCATAGATCTAAGTTACTATGTATATTTAATCTAAATGCAAATACATCGTTAAAGTGCTACGCTGTGGAAAGATGGGAGTAGATAATAAATTTCACTGCTCCCATACCTCATAAAAACAAATACATCAGAGAATCACCAGCAACTTGTAAGTTGCTTCCTTCCAGACGAATTTGGGGAAACATGATTTCATTCAAATCCCTAATAGTTTTGCCTTTAAGGAAGGGAATAAGGGACTTTATCCAAGTGACTAAATGAAATGTTTTTTTGAATAATGAAGATTGTGTGTGGATAAGACCCTTTCTTGCCCATGACACACCAGACAGCAAAAACAACAACAAAAGTAAAATAAAAATGGTGATTTTCCTGGAAAGGCAGAAATTCCACAGCATGTAAGAAGAAAAGAAATTCCTACAGAAGTAATATCATTCAAACTAGAAGAAGAATCAACTTTATAAAAGGACTTGCTGCCTAACTACTGAGCACAAGTTCAGTCTATCAGTAGCCATGAATATAAAATGTTTGACACCAAAAGTGTATAAGGGTTCAGCACTTTCCTAAAGTGAAATAAATTTTAACTACATTTAAGGACTTAAACAAATCTGAGCTTCAGCAGCTAATGAGTGAGTTGTATACAATGTGAAGCTGAGCTGTTATACCAGGCCAGAGCGATAAGGCAGATTATCCTTCTAGTGTCTGGCCTGTCTTCCTTTCAATTTCTTCTCATATTGCAGCAGACAGACTTAAGACTTAATAGCTTCAAGAACATTAGAGTTTTAACTATCTCAGCATTTCCCTCATCTCCCCTCTTATTACAAATTAGCTTCATGAAAAAATAAATGGATTTTTATTTATCTATTTTGAGACAGAAGAACAGTTGTTAAAATACGACTTCACAGAATCACAGAATCACACAGAATTGGAGAATGTTAGGGATTGGAAGGGACCTTGAAAGATCATCTAGTCCAATCCCCCTGCCAGAGCAGGAACACCTAGATCAGGTCACGCAAAAATACATCCAGGTGGGTTTTGAATGTCTCCAGAGAAGGAAACTCCACAACCCCCCTGGGCAGTCTGTTCCAGTGTTCTGTCACCCTCACCACGAAAAAGTTTCATCTCATATTTAAGTGGAGCCTCCTATGTTCCAGCTTGCACCCATTGCCCCTTGTCCTATCATTAGATGTCACTGAGAAGAGCCTGGCTCCATCCTCCTGACACTCACCCTTTACATATTCATAAATATTAATAAGGTCACCCCTCAGTCTTCTCTTCTCCAAGCTAGAGAGACCCAGCTCCCTCATCCTTTCCTCATCAGGGAGATGCTCTATTCCCTTAATCATCCTCATGGCCCACGCTGGACTCTCTCAAGCAGTTCCCTGTCCTTCTTGACTTAGCGGTATGGTAGCATTATCTACCTCAGCTTTTGATATCTATTCAGACAAAATTTGACATGAAGCAAGACCCATCCTAGCATTTTTTTTTCCAAATCAAATAAGCAAGGTTGTTCAGTTCAAATAAGTTAATTGTCAGAGTTAAAACAAAAGTCGGGAGTGTGAGTGTGCAAAATTATAGTAAAAAAAACAGAACTGACAGATTCTGTTAGTTAATGACTGAACATTATAAATATGTGATCAAAAGAGGAAATTTTTGTTTAATCTTCACCACATCTTCAAAAGTTTTTTATGTTCTTGGTTTCCTATTTTTTATTTTTAAATATTTTTCCAAGAATCTGGCAGTCAGTTCTGTAAAAATGCACACTATCAAAGTCTGCATATATAACTTCAATGTCTAGTCCATTAAGAAGATAATGTATGTTTTCTCCCTGTTTTGGCTTCCATTGTACAAAATACAGTCCTGTAGACTCTCCACCTTTTCTGTAGGCTCTCTGTCTTTTGTAATTACAGGATAAAACTGACATACTAAGAGGAATGTGTGTGGGTTCATGAGGTTAATGAACTTTATCTTCCTGCTGTAATAAAGTTTCAAAACCAAGTAGACAGTAAAATTCCATGTAAAGTTTTGATAGGTCTTCCTGCTAATTATGCAATTGCATAATATTATCATTTTCCACCCTCTCAGTTTATATCTTCACCTTAAAGTATGACAGCTTGATTGGGTAGTTGGTTGGTTGGTTGGCTATCATGTAGGTGGCTTCACCAAGTGCTGTATCCACTCATTTCCAGCTAATTAAGCACAAGATAAGATCATATGTCATTGCATATTCCAAGGCTAGAGTCACATTGTAACCTTAGTTATAAACTATAGTTTCTATAGTTGGTCAATGCATGTAGCACTCATTATTGTTAAAAAATAAAAAATAAAAATAATTAAAAAAAAGCCGGAGGTACAAAAGGATCAAGCAAGAATTCTTGGTGAGTTGATCATGAATGATCCCATATAAAAGCTAAATGGCCTACATAGTTACATAGCTCTGGTAATAAATTTAAGTTTCAGATTGGTTGTGAGTTCATAACCAACTCGTTTCCCTTCGGTCTTGGCAGGCATTGAAAACAAAACCTTTTCAAGAAATGAAGAAAAGATCTTCACTCCAATGAAGGCTGTGATGAGGTGTTTTTCCCATGGGCTTGGATGCATTTTTAGACTTCACCTTTTTTTATCAGTATTATTCTTGAGAGAAGAATTATTTTCTTGGATTCATGTTTTAAGTCTGTGTTAGGTATACCTTCAAAAAGAAAAATTTCAGAGTAATTCATTTGTCTTTTAAGCTGGTCTTATAACTCAAAAATATTTATGCTATTCAGCTTTTAAATCACAGTATTTTAATCTAAACAAGGTAATTCTGGTTTGAGATTGAGAAAATATTAACCATTAATGTCCATTTTTGCCTTTTGTTTTCTTTTATTATTTTGAGTGTAGCCTCTTTAATTCATTAGAGTTTGTTTACTCTGACGCTTCCTCCCATGTAACCCTGCAGATGCACATGCACACATACATGCAGAAATGGTAATCCAAAAATCTAATTTCAATTAAGAAATTACAGATTTTTGAACAAGAGGATGTGAATCCATTACAGAGTAGCCCCATATACACAAACATGCATTTGTCTTCTTAACATGATGTAAACAGACATATTCTTCATAGGCAAGGTTGATCTTTGTAGGAAATTATCTAGAATTTATTGAGTAAAGTAATGAGTCAAATTTGAAAAGTAGACATGGAGGATGTGTGAAAAAATAAATACGCTTACAATTGTATCATCCTAATTATGTCCTAAGGGTGTTAACATAATAGCCAGGCAATTCAAGAAGGCATGAAACTGCCAGTGATGAAATGACAAATTAGACATAGCTTGATTTACATGGTTGTCATACTAATAAATTGAGCAGTAATTGTGAAGAGTCATCAACAGCTGATACAAATGTGGACTTCATGTAGTGTAGCCTCCCTATATTTATTTTTGTTTTTTTCTAAATTGTTTTCAAAGCTTTTCAAGAGACAGCACCGTACAACTTTGGACTCTGGGACACATTTTTATTCAGCTCTATAGAAAAGCTGAACTGCTGAGAAAAGGCAGGTGGAAACTGTGAAAGCAGCAGAAGACAAGCAGCTCCTTTGGACTTTGAGGGACACCTGCGGAAGATAAGTAGCTACTTGGTGAACTGCATCAGGAGTCAAGTACAATTCAATGAGTGGTTTGACAGCATGGTCTTGTCTCTGTACCAGTTCTGTTCTGCCAGAACTCTGGAAAATTAATCTAAACAATTAAAGAACTATTTTGTTTGTTTGTTTGTTTTTTCACTGTTTTGTGTCCCTCTGTCAAGGTTGAGCTGTTGTGGTTGAGGCTGAATCTTTCAACCCACTTTATAAGAATCTGCCCATGTACCAGATATCCTATACAGTATGAGAAAAGCAGTTGGGAAGAGTAAAGCACTAAATTCTGTAGCTCAGGAGCTCTCCAATTAGAGCTTCAACATGCCATTATGCTAATCAGTATTGCCTTTTCTGTACACAAAAAAAAAGTGAATGTTTTTGCTAAGGATTCTCAAGTAGGAAACATTCTGCTGAGATTCAAAACAGTGCAATTATAACGTTAAAAGTGACCTAGATATACTGGATCTAGTTTTTTGCTTGCTTGTTTGTTTGTTTGTTTTCTTTGTATTGCTTTTTCCTTAGGTTGTTCAAAGAATTACAGGAGAACAAAGCTCTACTTTTTACATTGACTTTAAATAGACAGTCACAGGATATAATCTCTGGAGAAAATACATATATATATTTTTTAATTTTGACATTTTTCTAAAGATGATAGTCAGGAACAATCTTCCCCATCCTTTCATCTTTTAAGATAGATTCATCTTTCCTGACAAAGAGAAAGTTCAGCAAAAGCACCAGGAGGACTGCATGGATGAACAAGAAGTTCCTGGCAAAACTGAAGCAGTAAAAGGTATACTACAGAGGGTGGAAGCAAGGACAGGTAGCTTGGGAGAGATACAGAGGCATTGTCTGAGCAGCCATGGATCAGATTAGGAAAGCTAATGCATTATAAGAATTAAAATTTGTCCAGGGACATCCAGGGTAACAAGAAAGACTTCTATAGCTATGCCAGTGATAAAAGGAAGACTAGGGGAAATCATTGGCCCAGTCTGGAAGGAAACGGGAGACCTGGTCACCCGGGATATGGAGAAGGCTGAGGTACTCAACGACTTTTTTGCATCAGTCTTCACTGGCAAGAGCTCTAGCTACAAGTTCCAGAAGGCAAATTCAGGGACTCGGAGAATGAAGAACTACCCACTGTAGGAGATGATCAGGTTCAAGACCTGCTAAGGAATCTTAAGGTGCACAAGTCCACGGGATCTGATGAGATGCATCCATGGTTTTTGAGGAAACTGGTGGATGTAGTTGTTAAGCCACTGTTCACCATATTTGAGAAGCTGTGGCAATCTGGTGAAGTTCCAGTGACTGGAAGAGGGCAAACATAACCCCCATTAATGAAAAGGAAAAAAATGCAAGACCCATGGAACTACAGACCAGTCAGTCTCACCTCTGTGCCTGGCAAGGTCATAGAGCAGATCCTCCTGGAAACTACGCTAAGGCACATGGAAAGTAAGGAGGTGATTGGTGACAGCCAATGTTAATTCACTAAGAGTAAATCACTCCTGACATATCTGGTGGCCTTCAATGATGTTTTTGCATCACTGGTTGACAGGGAAAAAAAAACTGAAACACTTAACGACTTCAATATTTATAAGGGGTGGGGAGAGTGAGGGGGTGAGGGGAGGGGGGAAAAGAGGGAGGGAAGGGGGAGACAAAATGGACAGTAGTCCTGGTCTTTGGCTGAAGCTCTTTAAATGCACTCTCATCATACCTTGACCTTATACCTGGTATTTTGTGTCTTGCTTAAAAAATTGATGGACATAGTCAATCGAGAAGATTCAGAGGTAAAACAAAACCAAAAATATAAACAACTTATTGTCCTTAAAGGCAGGAAAAACAACCGAATTTTCATTTCTGAGCAAAGCTTGTCTTTCAGAGATCCCCTTCATCTCTCCAAGATTAGAGCTTTCTAAACCTCTAGTTAATGAAATGATCTAATGAACAATAGCTTGCAACTCCTGCCTAGAACATTGAAGTCTCCAAATTTAGTTAATGTGGTGAGAACTACACTGTTGTGTTTGGCTTAAATATATAACCTCATGATCACTTCAGTGTGAAGATTTTACGCACAAGCAGAAGCTTACTCCACAGGTATTTTAAAAGATAATGAGAAAATATATTCCTTTTGTCTAACAGAATTAATGTCATTTATTCTCCTAGCTCATTGGAAGAAGCAATTTAGAGAGAGTACATTTACTCTGAGACCGTTAGGAGACTGAGGAAATACCTTGGAAGCAACTGAATTACCAAGTAAGTTTGCTGCTGTGAGCTTTGCTTTCAAAGTTTGACATTAAAGCACATTTAATTACAGGATACAGATTACAGAGCCTCAGTGATAAACAGAGAATCTCTGATGATGTTCAGCAGAGCATTAAAAACACTTGCATTCAGTATTTCTGTAGTAAGTACACAAATGTGCTGTCTCTGAATTCTCTGATTTGGATAAATCCTTTTAAATTGTGAAAATTAACATTGCACTGAAGTAGAATCTTTTCTTTTAAGTTACCAAGTGTGATGGGTGCTGCTGGAAGTGTGTGCTTGTCCACATGTCCTTGTGAGTTCTCTCCACCCACAGGCAAATTCTGTGGTGTGTTATTGTGTCCAAATGACTTCAAAACAGACTGGAAAATGATAAATCTACTTAGAATACCGTACTGTGGTTTTCTATTATCTCACAGCCTTCATGCACACACAAACACACACACACACACACAAATAAATAAATAAAATAAATCTGTCTTCTCTGACTAAATTACCATGTATCAATGTCTTGCAATGCCTTTTAAGTGAAGTTCTGAGCAGTTTCCTTCAGGACTTGGCTGAAGCCCAGGGCAAACCTATCGGTGCATGAGGCTGAACCAACCTTGAATCAGTAAATATCTTCATCTATCGTGTATCTAAGCTAATCAGTGAACTTGACTGAGCAGGGAAATGCTCTCATTCTCCTGAATTTGTGTATGTTACCCAAAAGCAATGAGTAGTTTTACAAAGCTTCCTCTGTCGGAATATCTCAACTTTCTAGTTGCTCTAAAGCAAGAAAACGACCAAACAACCAAACAAAAACACAACTTGCCCAAATGAGGTTTCAGTGACTTTCTAACAATATTTGTGTAACAAGTAATTAGTTCCTTCAGTTGTCAGCTACGGACATTCACAGCAACAAGGTATCAATTAATTACGGAGATGTTCCTTTTAAATAAAATATTTTCAAGCAAATAGTCTCCTTTTGTACAAAGAATATTATAAAACACAAGCACAGGAAAATAATTCCACAGACCTACCAACCTTTTAAATTTATGAGAATATATGAGAATAATAACCTCCTAAAGAGTTATTAGTTCAGATTTGTTTGGGAGAATTTGTAATTAAAATGTTTTATCATCAGTTTGTTAGAACAATGACTTCACTGGAAAGGCTTATTTCAATCAATTTTCAACATACCTTTGGCAAAGATCAGAGATTTCTTAAAAATATGTACATAAAGTTTGCATACCTTCTGAGGAGAATAAAATGTTTGGCATAAAATATGTTGAAATGCTTCACAGAGGAGAGCTAGGAAGTTTGGTATCCTTATTTTTTCTCTTTTTCTCCCTGCACAGTAAAAAAGCTCAGTAGCTTGAAAACATTCCCAGTGAATTAAAACATCTTTCCAACCGGCTCTACTAAGCCAGTTATGGTTTAATGGTGGTGATGCCAAGACTCAGGTTCTTGGAGTTAGTGACACATCCCCGTGCTCTTGGAAGCACAGAGGTTCCCCAAGCTCACCACCACTGGCTCCAGTAGACCAGAGCTGGAAGGTCAATGTGACAGCAGCAGGATTCATGGGTAACCAGATATCTTCTATCATGGGAAAACGCTGTGAAGGAAAGGGCACTAGTATTAGCATTGGAGCCTGGGCACAGCACCACTACACTTATCTAAGCCATGGTAGGCTTCTTGAAATTCTTTCCTATGGCAACAGGGTTGTCATAGTGCTAAGTACTGTTGCCACAAGTCAAATAGAATATGCAACAAGTTTCTATTGAAGAAGTGGAACAGGTGATATATTTGTAATATGCCTTGATTCTGAAGCCAGAGAAGCCAGCCTCCTGAACACCATGTGTCATGGCTTACTCAAGAGCTATCTGCTTTTCACAAGCCCCTAATTTTGTCCTTCAAGGTTTGAATACGCAGTCTATAACAATATTTCCGGTTTTGGGCAGCGTAGGTAATCTTGTTGAGTGCATCTAGTAAAAAAGGACACTTTTCATCTGAATATGAAAGAGCATTTCTTTACTGTGAAGGCGACGGAGCACTGAAACAGGTGGCCCAGAGAGGTTGTGGAGCCTCCTTCTCTGGAGATATTCAAAACCTGCCTGGATGCCAACCTGCACAATGTGCTCTAGGTGATCCTGCTTGGCAGGGCAGTTGGACTAGATGATCTTCAGAGGTCCCTTCCAACCTCAACCATTCTATGATTCTGTGATTCACCATGATGTTACCTGGATAATCTATGGAAAATAAAAAAGGAAGGAAGGACAGCTTCTCCTTATACAAGACAGTGCCACTCAGCCCAACAATTACGCTGTCCAGGCCCCACTTCTCCATTAAACATTACACCTCTAGCTAAGGCAGGTTCACACCCTTCGGAAAACAGATTGAATATCTCATTATTGACAACGCTGTGCTGAGACATATTGCAATTTCACCTCAAATGAATTTCTCCACATGCATCCTGAGTGAAACCATGCAGGACTCCATATGCTGTTAAATATTTACCAAGTTGCTCTGAATAATGGCTCTGCATATGTCCCCTCATAGCTAAGCTCCAGCTGTTTCCTGACAGGTAAATGAATGTAAGCTAATAAAGCGAAACTTTATCATTTTAGGACTGGAATATATATGTAATTTTCTTCCTGAGTTTTGCACTTCCTTCTGGATTGCTCATTGCCTCAGATGTTGGAGGAGTTTGCCCTTTTGCAAAGCTGGGATTCTTCACCTACCTGGCCACAAAACTGGGAAGTATCAGCTCTGGGAGAAGTTTCTATTGTGATGACTTTTCCTATTGCAAAATGCTTTTTCATTTAAAGGAGATTACCTTTGGTATTTGATCAGCACAGAAGAACTACCCCTGTGGTAAGCAAGGGCTGTTTAGCCCAGACCTGCATCTGATTTCTGTGACTGTCCTGTGACATAAGGAAGGAGAGCTGTCCCAGACATATGCACAATATTCTTGGGATCTATAGCTTACTGACTTGAGTTGTTGGGACCAGAAATGCATATGATATCCCAAATGGCATCATTAGCTTATGGAGCTGTCCAATGCTATTATCCGTTGTACTCTCTGTTCCTTTCTAATAATGCCTAATACTTAAATATTTTTGACTGCTGGCAGGCAGAGAACTGTAGCACTGACACCTGATACTTCTGCTGAGTGTTAAAACCCCACTGAGAACCTGAGCATGCATAGCTAAGGTTATTTTTTTCAATGTACATACCACTTTCCATTTACTGAAAATGAAATTTATCACCCCTTAACAATGCAGAATCATGAACTTTCTCAACTTTTTAAACTGATAATTAATATTAGTCTAATATTCATTTAAATTGATCTTATATTAAACTTTTTACTGTCGTGCAAAAAATTGACATGACTAGCTAACTTCATCTTTGTTTTCATTGCAGCTTGGAAGGAAATAAATTTGAAGTGGAAAAATCTCTGCAAATTTTTTCCTGTACACTTCCTTGATTCTGCTCACCAATTCTGGCTAACATAGTGTAATAGACATTGCTCCTTTACACTTCTGAAGGCTGGGAACATGATTTTTAAAGCCTGACAAGCCTCCAGAAGTAGGGTATCTTTTCATTGTGCAATGAAATTTCTGATATGCTGAGCAGTTGCAAAAGCAGCAAGAATCGCTGAAGTGCTTTTCTTTGAACCATTCCAACATTCGAGCTGCACTAGCATTATGGGAGCTGTAGGTTAATGGGCTGGTGGCATCCTTCTGCCCCACTGGCCATGCAGCTATCAGGAAAGAAATCGCATGTGTAATGAGAAAGTAGTAATCTACCTGAGACTCCAGCAGATTTATTTTCTAGAACGAACAGACTAGATAGGCTTCATGAGACAATGTGAAATACTAAAGAATGGTTGTCCACTTGAATGACTTAAATAAAGCAATTGATAATTATTTAAGAAAAGTAAATCTCATTTAGATTTCTTTCCACTTTTCTACCCACTCCTGACAATGAGAGAGAAGTTTTTCACCTTGGAAAAATATATACCTTTTACTGAAAAGTGTTATAATAAGTAATACTAGATCAGCAGATAATTAATATATATTAACAATGGCTTAGCAAGCATTTTATTCATGACAGCTATAAGATGCAGAACATCACCTGAAACTGGGAGGGTAATGGAAATGTCTCATTCTAAACCAGAAGAGAGAGTTTGCAGGTTGTAATGACTGGTGCTGATGGAAGAAGAAGAAGAGCTCTAAGTCTCCATGGTAAATCTTGACTTGTTTTAGATTGCAATCTGTGGTCACTGATTGATTTGTTTTTTATTTTTTTTTATGTGATGTATTCATATATATTTACGATATAAGATATAGTAGATATTATTAAACATATGGAGAAATAGAAGGAAATTAAATAAACTTTTCTGAAATACACTCGGAGATTAGCTGAAACAATAAAACCTCTTTAGTTCCCTAGACATACAGGTAACACTGGGGTTATATAGGCTGGTGAGAAATTTATCTCTGGACTTGTCATTTAGGACTTCATTTATGTAACTCTCCTCATTTAAATGGTCTTCATTTACATGATTCTGTGAAATTAGACAATTATGCTTAGTGAATTAAATTGTGAATTAAAATGTGTAGGACTCACCTTGACATCTGTAGTGGTCAGCATACAACCATTCATATTTGAACTTTGGGAAACAAGTATGTCACATCATCTTAAGGGAGAGTATAAACTAAGCTAACTTCTCCAGCAGATCTGTCACGTCCATTCATTTACCACTTTGTTGCACCTAAGTTACAAACTAAGATGTTTGAACTCTTTTCCGGTTTGTTACACTACAGATCACATGATTCATGTGGACTAAAGAAACACACCTTATGGTTAATCCAGTTGTTCCATGCATAGAACCATTATCAGTCCAATTACAGTGATGCTACTAATTCTGGCTCCAATTATACTCAGTTCAAACTGCATATACAAATAATTTGTTGCCTTTCTTTCTCTGATGTCATGGCTTCCCTTCCCATGCCCCTCTGGGTTCTTGGGATGATGACTTCAACCAAGAGGGAATCTGTAGACAGTCACCAGCATCCAGAATCCCTCATTGGAAGCACTTTGAAGTGTGTGATGGGGGTATCTTCCTCCTCCCTCCTGAGTCCTTTTAGGGTTGTTCTTGCTTGCTAACACACTCTTCCTGTTCTTCTCTCATTGGTCTGTAAATTCATCAGAATTTACTACGCAAACAATGTTTTACTTTCTTTAATGGATATTTGTCCAGGCTTCTCTCTGTTATTACACATCTTGCAAAGCTCAATTCAGTTACTGAAATCAGAGAGCTGTTTAGCACCTTAGGGTCTCTAGTATCCTGTGGCCAAGCATGCAAGGCCCTTGTTATCATTCAGTGCCTCTAATTCCTCTGTACTTCATTTTTATTCTAGGCTCTTGGGTAATTCGTTCTATACTTGTAGAAAAGCCACTTGTTATTACTAGCTGTTAGGCACAGAATTAGGTGGTACTGCACCCACTCTTTGAACAACTGTAGAGAGCTAAGTGAAAGCTAGAAAAAAAAATAATAATAGCCCCCAAAATAAATAAATTAATAATAATAATTAAGTAAAATGAAGTGAGTTCCTCCCCATCATTTGATTTGCTTTTTCCCATGTCAGTGATCCTTACTGGCTGCAATCTACTGCAATATGATAAGAAATGATAAAATGTGGCTTAACACCAAGCAGAAGGAAATGCAATCAATTCCCTGCAGAGTGTAGCAAGAGAGATTTTAGCATGACAGAGACTGACTTTGCAAGGGTTTGCTTTTCATTTCTTACTCTGTGCTATCTATGTTTCCACTGAAACTGTAGAAGAGAATTAGAAGGTACTTTGGAAGTCCTCCTATACACAAGCAACATGAGAACTCTACAGGTGTTCTCCTTATCGGAAAAAACTATCTTGGACTGAGCCAGAAGGTTTTCCCCTTCTCAACATGGAAACTGACCCACAGCCTCCCATTCAGTGGTGTGATTTAGGTGGCTGTACTGACTCTTCTGCACTCCTGCATTCCTGTTATTGCTCTGTTAATGCAAGACCAGAAAATTATTGTTGTGACCAACCACAGCTCAAAACACATGTTGTCCTGCTAGCCTTCACTAAGCTGTACTGAGTCAAACCTCTTTTGACCTAGACATGTTTTCTAGAGGAACATTCATAATCTTACTTTTTTGACTGTTTTGCATTATTTTAACTTCATTTTCTTTTCATTGATTCAGTTGGCTAAAATATTACTCCTTCTGCTCTTCTCTTCTTTCCTTCCTTCTAAATAGGTATTAAGGCATAGATACTTGCAGTGAGTAATAAGGGCATGCATGGCAGAATAACAGAATCACAGCATGGCTGATGTTGGAAGGGACCTCTGGAGATCTCATCAAACCTTCCTGCTCGAGCCGTTTCCCCTACAGCACATTACTCAGGATGGTGCCAAAACGGCTTTTGAATTTCTCCTGGGAAGGAGACTCTTCAACCTTATAGCAGAAAAGCTGACTTGTGTTAATATTTGAACTCTAATAAGTATAGAAGAATACTGTCATGGCCTAAAAAATCAACATAATATAAAAATAATTCTTACTTTGGGCTTAGTTAGGCCAAAACCCAAACTTAACTTCACTTTTCTCCATCTATATTCTATTGACAAGATCAAATACTTCATTTTTTTTTTTCAGTATTACTTTAAACTTTGCTGTTACTCAAGAAATTGAACTGCATGCCAGCATGATGTGTTTAAAGTTAACAAAAGACTTTAAAGCACAGGAATACATGGTAATTCTGTCACGTACCTTCAAATATTATTAATATCAAGGATTTTAAGTTCTTCAATTTTACGATTTATTCTTATATTAATATATAATTCCTTTCTTTCTTTTTGTATTACTTCTCTATTTGTCTGACAGCACTAGGTCATAAAGTACCCAACACTTACTGTTCGTTTAGATTGTTTTATAGCTTTAACCTCTGTGATTTTAAATTGAAAACCACTTTCATGTACTTACACAATGGGAAAAGAAAGTACATTTCCATTTAGACCTACCTAGACCGGTTGATTTTTCATATTCACTGGCTTAATAATTAGGCTTTCTCACAGTGAATATGACTTCTTTGAAAGAACATCACCTTTATAACCTCCAACTTCCTGATATTAGCAGGCTGTTTTTATGGCTCTCACCAAGAATTCTGTTTAAGCAACTACTGACAGATAATTGCATAAATACATTGGCAACAATTCACTGATGCGTGCAAACCTAAGCACGGTTTTATTTGCCAGTCCTTGGATTCTATCCTTTGAATTTATTACATTGAAAAATTTTACCTGTGACTGACTGCTGGCAGATATTGGAAAAGGAGACACTTGTAAAGATAGTAATAAAGTTACACATCTTATTTTAAAAGTATAGTTATTAAACTAGAGGAACCAGCCATCTTCTTCCAGCTTTATGAGGTGACCTTTACCTTGCAACAATCTCTTTAGTTTCAGTAATGCTTCTTACTGAAGCCTTTATTCAGCAAAGAAATTCAGTCAATACCCAAAGAGTTAATTACTGTGTTGAATGAAATGCAAAATGTCATGGAATTGCTACAAATAAAGGTGCCATATTTGGGCCCCTATGCTTTTTAAGGATAAATAACAACAACCAAAACTCCTGTGCCAGTTACTGAGTAACTGATATTGTAAAACTCTGCTGGTCTTGGATTTGGGGGCAGCAAACAAGAGAGACATGGCAGTTTTGCCTGCAGAGGTCAAGAGGAAGAGCAAGGTCTGGCTTCCAGAAAGGAGAGAACTGGGTGTGGAGTTTGAATGGTGTGATCAGCTCACCGGTGATGACTGCTTGCTCAGGGTGGGTGCTTAGGAGCTCACAGGGGCAGCACATGCTGCTCTGAGTGTAGGGCAGCTGCCACTTACAGGACAGGGAGTAGACCGGGCAAGGTGCCCCCTGTTATCCTGGCCCAGGAACAGAGTGTGCAAAACCAAAAAAATAAAATGCAGTAGCCGTGCAGATGAAGGGGGTGATGAGAATGTCAGCCACCTCTGCCACACCTTCTTGTAATTCTCTTCTGTTGCTGACCTTCTTAATGACAACAGAGCAGAGTAAGAGGACAGTAATCTTAACCCCCACTTCAAAGGATAAAGGAAAATATATATATTCTTAATAAAATAATAATAAATAATAATAATAATAATAATAATAATAATAATAATAATAATAATAAATTACAAAAAATAATATTTAAGCTCAAAATGGTGTTTGAGGGCTGCCAGAAGAGTAGAGGTCATCCAGGTTAGGTGATAAAGTACAAAGTGTGGCCTCACATGGCAGTAGGACTATGCGTGTATGCAGTGAGAGGATCAGTTTGTTCTTCAGATGTGAAAGTGGCTGGAAAGGAACACCTGAGAGAAACAGAGGCTTACAGAGAAGGCTTATGGAGGTGTTATCTTGCTTCAGCATTCCCTGGGCTGCAAAACAGTTGTAAGTCATTAGGAAGGAGAATTATCTTCTAGGAAGGAAAAGCCTTGCATCTTATACATATCCAACCCTTTAATGGGTGTCACACGATGTCTGAAGAAGCTTCTGGAACACAGAAGGCCCTTTCAAAAGCAAAGAAAAGTGGCAGTAGGAATCCATGATTGGTGACATCAGGGAAAACTGCAGTATAACTTCATGCTACGTGCAAAGCCAGCAGAACTCCTGAGACAAAATAAATAAATAAATATAAATAAAAGCAGAGGAACTACAATAGTTGGCATCAAATGATGCTGACATAATAAGTATCTGGGTTACTTGGAAGTAAGATTGGTTGGATAGTGTTACCTAGCAATGCACTTTACACAAGCAACAGATTGAAGACATTCGGTGATGCCACACATGAAAGAATTATATTAAGTGTAAAAATACCATAGAAGAGCCCACTATGTAATCTTTGTTTATGGATGTCCACATACTGAGTGCTAAGATCATAATGATCCTGTGATCAGGGCAATGGAAGTTTTAATCTAAATTATATCAGGTAGTGAATCAAAGTGAAAGATTTCAATCATCTGTGGAAAGGAAACTTCAATACCTCCCTGAGTGGTGTGGAGAGAATTCTTACACTCACTAAACACTGTTCAGAACATTATTTTTGTCTTGTTCTTGAAAATGCCATAAATTTGGTCTTGAATGGTTTGTGGGATCTAATTCAAAATACTGCAGGAGAGTTGCTCCGTATTAAAAACAACAGTAAGACTAACTTATTATCAGTAAGTATAGTTTATTTTCATAGCAGGAGAGCAGGTCAAATAGATCCAGAATCCAGGTGTTCCTTTTTAGAAAAGCAAGCTACATAAAAATGAGGCAATGAGTAAAAAACAACCCAAGAAATTCCAAAAGAACCAATTTGGATGCAGACTGGAGGCTAAAGAGAACCCAACAATCTTCCACAAAACAAAACAAAATAAGCCTCTACTCATACCTAGTACATTTGTGCTTCATTTCAAAAAGAAGCAAACAAGAAAAACATTTTTAAACATTTTTAAATGCCTAGCATTTAAATGCCTAGCATTAAAAATGTTTTAACACTGTGAATAAAAAAAATCCACAAAACATGTTTGGTCAAAAGGAAACTGGAAATAAATATGCTAAAAATACATTTAGAGATCATCCGGAACTAAAGACGTGTGTGAGCTTCCCCAGTCTATGTAGCAGACACATCAGAATAGGATATTTGGGCTACCTATGGGAAGTGTTATATCAGGAAGAGGTCAGTGAGCCAAAAGTCACCAGGACAGATGGTGTCACCAAAGAGTCCCAAAGGGCTCCACACACAAAACGACAGACCTGCTGGTCAAGGAGTCCAGCCAGGTGTGCTGGGTCTGTCTGGGCTGGAGTTAACTTTCCCTGCAGTAGCCCGCACAGTGCTGTGCTCTGCACTCACAGCTGGAACAGAACTGGTATCACACCAGTGTTGTGTCTATTGCTGCATAACACTGGTACAGCATCAGGACTCCCTCCAAGCCCCCAAGAGCCAGCAGGCTAGGGGTGGGCAAGTGATGGGGGGGCGGGGGGGGGGGCGGGGACATCACCAGGGCAGCTAACCTAAACCAACCAAAGGGGTATTCCATAACACATGATGTCACACTCAGCAATAAAATGGGGGCTCTCGTGAGGGAGGGGGCTCTCCTTCCAAATAACCACTTCGCATTTTGATGCCCTGCTTCCCAGGACGTGGCCGAACATTGCTTGTTGATGGGAAGTAGAGAATAACTTTTTTTTGTTATTCAGTAGGTTGGATAGTAAGGTACTGGTTGTACTGTTACACTTTCAGGCAGAGGATGAAGGGTTAGGGAGCAAGTAAATAAGTTTTATTTGGCTGGCAGTTTTTGTAGAGAGTAGTAGACATAGTAATCTTGTTTAGAAAAATAAAAAATACATAACCCAGTTGGGGAACAATATTGCCTCCCAGATATTCTGATAAATGCTGGTGGAAACATATTTTACAGGAGTGGGGTGATGCCCATTCTCGCAAAGGACCCTTAGTGAAAGGTTCACCCCATATATTGGAACTCTGCTGCAGATGGGGAGCAGTATCTCTTTCATCAGCTGACAGTCTAGCCCTGAAACTCTCCCCCCCATTGTGGTTAACGTGGCAGAGAGGCAGCTCAGCACCACACAGCTGTTCATTCACCCCACCACCCCAGTGGGATGGGTGAAAGAATCGGGAGGGAAAAAAAAGAAAACATTCATGGGTTGAGATAAAAACAGTTTAATAGGATAGAAAAGGAAGATAAATAATACTAATCATAATGAGATGATGATGTTGTTGATGATGATGATGATGATAATAATAATACGAATAATAACAGTAATAACAATAATAATAGAACGTACAAAGCAAGCGATGCACACTGCCATCACTCACCACCCATTGACTGATGCCCTGAGCAGCAGTTCCCCCAACCCAGCCAGACACCCCATATTAATTGTTCACCATGATGCCATATGGTATTGAACATCCCTTTGGCCAGTGGGGGTCAGCTGTCCTGGTTCTGTCCCCTCACAGCTCCTTGTGCACCCACAGTCTCCTTGTTGGCAGGGCAGTGTGAGGAGCTGAAAAGTCCTTGACTTAATGTAAGCAATGCCCTCTAACAATTAAAACATCAGTGCGTTATCAACATTATTCTCATCCTAAATCGAAAACACAGCACCATACCTAGTACTAGGAGGAAAATTAACTCTATCCTAGCTGAAACCAGGACACCCCATACAAAGACTGCCATTTTCAATCTGAATTTGTAAATATCTTGGATAACTAGAAAACGGTCACTTCAGCAAATGAAAGAATTCTCTCAAAATACAACAGCTTACCTCTGCACAGGTAGCTTGAAATTTAAATGATTTTTACTTCCAGCTTGCTGGTGCTTTCAAGCAATTGTTGTCATGCTCTATTGCTCCTATCTTCCTTGTCTCTGCCTTTCTGCTTAATACTACCAGCACAAGTGATCAGATCAACAGGCTCTGCCCATGGGTGACAGCAGACCCAGAGGGAGGAATAAGAGTGGGGAAATGGCAGTCATGAACTTGCAGACAATGCCCTCATATTTAGCATCCTTCTGTGGATTTCTCTTTCTTGAATTGGTCCAGCAATTTCTGAATTCACTATGGAGCATCAGTTTCCACTGATGCTTCAAAATGCTATTGCAGTGTAAACAGCAGGACAGATAGTGCACACTGCTGTGATAGATTGCTCATGAACAGAAGATAGCAGGCATATGATACTCCACTCTAACTAGAACAGGATATTTTACCCTCAGTAAATTCTTTTACTGCTGCGCCAAAATGACTCGAAATATTGGATGTGGAGTTCTGTGCCATCTGATCATTTCATCTCCTTAACTATAAACAAGTGCAGAGATAAAGAAATTTATAAACTGCGAAACCATTCCATAAAAATTACAAGCCTTTAGAGAATCAGCTACATGTGTCAAATGTTGGTGCAATATTTCAAAAAAATGCTTTATAAATTGGAAAAAGGACAAACCAGTCATTTTAGTAATATACTGAAAAACAACACATATTAAAAAATCAAAAGTTCTTGCATAATAAAACTATATCTAGGATCCAATCACTGGAGCTCTAATTAAAACTCTGTAGTTTTCAGGCATTGCAGTCTATCACACTTAGGGGTTTTATGCATATTAATATCCTGGGGCTATAAACTTTAAAAATAAAAATAAATAATAATAAAAAACCTCATGTGAACCTAAATGCATTGTTTTTTATTTTTATTTTTTTAATGGAGAGACCTCGCACAGTTTCTCTCTTCTGTAACATGAACAGATCTTCCTGTTATTTTTCTTTCTGTAAGTTGTATTCAAACATAGTAGTATAATCAGGTCAGTCAGTTGCAAATATATCACATTTTATTATCTCTTTACTGTATGGTTTAATCACTTTGAAATTTGTTTTCCATTCATTCAGCACCAGTGCTTGAATCCAAATGTTTTATGTAATTTCAATTGTCGATACCAAACAAAATTAAGAGCTTGAAGTATGAATGAATTTTTGACTTGAAAAGGGATGTTTTAAAGCTCATCATAAGCCTGGAGATAAAAGAGAAAAACGTGAAGAGAAATATGGATAAAAAAAAAAAGCTGAAAAAAACCAATGAGTCTTTTTGCAATCTACGTCCATGAAGCACATTCTAGGGAGAAAGAGAAGCATAATAAACTAAAGAATAAGCAATATAAACTGACCATAAATTTAGCTTAATAATTTGGAAATGGTTGCTGAGTGGTGTAGGCTGCCAGAACAGCCTTCCCCTCACAAGTGGAGGGAAGCATCAAATAATAGCTAACATGAGGATACCTTTAAGGTGTGTACTGTGTAAGTCCTGACTGGGCTGACATACAAAGAATTTGATGACGTATCCAGGAACATAACAAAGTCCAGGAAAGCATTTTGTCTGTCTGTTGCTTTATTTATTGTGGGTACAAAAGCTACTTCCTGGCCAGAGGAGTCCTTGGCTTAGTGTAAGCACTGCTCTGCAACAATTAAAACATCAGCATGTTATCAGCCCTCTTCTCATCCTAATCCAAAACATAGCACCCTACTGTGGGAATAGAAATGTTGTTTTTGCAGTGTTACATTGTATAGAAGGAAGGAATGTGGTATTGAGATATGCTTACAGTGATAAGAAAGCTCAGCAGGGGACCTCCTAAAATGCAGACAACCAGACTCCTTAGAGCAATCAGGTGAAAATCACTATGTTAAGTCAAGCCAGATAAGGGGAGAAAACATTACCATCTCAAAAACAGGCCGGAAACTGAAGGCCAGGCATTGTCTGTGAAGCATCAGATAGATTGTGAACCTGGATTACCCACTCCAGTGGGGAAACAGGGGAGGGTCCTGTCATCAAAAAGTATATAAACTGTGTTTTGGAACTAGTAGGTGCGCTCTCCTGCTTGTGGGGCGCCCGCCATTGCAATCGCGAATAAATTACTACTTCACTGAGATCCTCGCCTGAGCCTAAGTTATTGGCTACGGAGCGTTTCTCACACTACCAACTCCTAGGAGGAAAATTAACTCTATCCTAACTGAAACCAGGACACCCATTTAGATGTTTCTCTTCACAACAGGCTTAACTGCTTCCTTTGCTTATGTTAGTGTTTGCACACTCAGGAAATAATGACAGCAGAATATATATATATTTTCTTTCATTAAGATCAGTTAAAAACATCACAAATAACCCTGCAGGCTGCTTTCAGCATTTAGGAAAATCTATCAAGCAAAGGTATTATATTACATCTTTTAGCCTGAGTGACTTGAAAGCTGTCTGAGCTTTAGAGGCCCTGACCCCACTCTCAGCAGAATCAGTGTGCACCATTTCATCAGCCTCAAGTGCTAGTTATCTACAGCCATGTTCAAAACTCCTGTTAGAATATGGCAAAATCATTCCTGCTTTTCTCTTCAGATGCTGGGGACTGTGAAGGACCATTATCAGGAAAGGATGAGATTCACATAAAGAGGCATTTTTAACACGCAGTGCGTATTGACAAGCTTGATTTCTCTAACAAGTAAAGAAGAGGTGACTAATGGAGTATGTATATCTTCATAGGTGAAAGACTGCAAATAACAATTCATATTTAGAGTCATAATAGAGAATACACAGGTAACAGCTACAAGCATTCTGTGTAGGTTGGACAAAGTTCTTCAGTTTCTCCAAGTAATGCCTAGTTACAACAAGTATATTATTTCTGTGCTTAATGGTCCTCGTACATGATTTGAGAGATTGTTGGATTATTTAGAGCTGCAAACCATCTACATTTTATTTTTCTAAAATTACATGTATTTATATGTAGAAATGACCTAATTTTTAAGAGTAGCATTTAAGCATTTACAGACAAAATAATTCATCAAATGATCGCTGGTTAATTGCAATGAAATAAGAAAAAAAATGGAGTTTGTTGTAAAAAGAAAAATTGTTTCATGTTTAATCAGTTAGCAAGCAGAGTGGTTACACTACTGCTTTACAGTAATATCTCTAGAAAGAGCAGCAGCAGCACCCACCTTTAAAGCATCTAGAGAAGGCAAAACTAGCACAGTCTTCAAAGTGACACTAATTATTACCTGGCTAATAGGAAGGACTTTTCAGCTCGATAAATGAACTTATGTATCACTTAGACTAAAAAAAAATAAAAAAATAAAATAAAAATTCACTTAGACTGATTTGTCAAAAGCTGAATTACAACTCCTGCTATTGTAGGTTATCTCAATGTACAGAAGAGTTTTATATCTAGCAACACATTGCAGGAATGGTTAGTAACACATTGTGCTACACAACTCCAATATTTATCCTCTGCAGCTGAAAAAAATAATTCTGAGCTTCCTCTTGCTATGCATTCTGGGGGGCTGCAAGATGATTACAATCATACCTCAGACAAACAAAGAAGTGTTCATGATTGAAACTTTTAGAAAAAGATAAATAGCTCATATGTTCTCTATATTATCTTCTAATCTGATTGTTTAATTATTGAGGAGTAAAAATATATTTAAAGAAGCCCTTCATGCACCTTTGTTGCCAAATTCAATGATCGTGGAGTAAAAGATTTAATATGCAAACACGGCACAGTCACAGATGCTAGAATTAGTTACCATATGATAACAAGCTTCTCTGCAGTGCATGTGTATTAAATTTGGAAATTAGTCACCTGGCAATTTTTAATGAAAAAAGTTACTCTCTTCAAACACAGGTAAGAGATCTTTTAAAAGGAGTATTTAAACATTCTCTCAGAAAGTTCAAAATGATTGTTTTGTAAAATATAATCAGTATGGTACGACAAATTAGAATTACCCAAAGCAGCGTGTCAGTGGCTAATACACCCTGATGATGAGGAAGATCAGGAATCAGCCAGTGAAAACAAGCTAATAAACAAGCACAGTTGAAACAAGCAAGTTGAAAGCACAGAAGTAGCCCCAGCACACAGGTAAACAGACTGCATACTTGTGAACTGCAGAATTTAAGAGAGGTACTACAACTGACAAGCACAAACAGCTGGTATTTTAGTTTACAAGGGACAAAATGAGACTTGTTTTCCTTCCCTAGCGGAAAAAGAGATGCAAATCTCTCTGGGCTGAACACTTAGCCATATACCACTCATAGGTTTTAGCCTCATCAAGACTTTCTGAAGTGTGTTTTGTCTTAGCCTGTCTTTTTGATGAGACAAGTCGCACACCAAAAACATCTCTAACTTTTCCATTTATTTTATCTGATGCAGTAAAGAATATAAGTGTTTCATGTAAAGTTTGCTTCCTAGCCCGATGACCATAACTTAAAAAATCTTGAAGCAGCATTCTCCTGATTAAACATTACCTCGTTAAGAACAGTGAAAGGTGAAGCCTGCTGAAGCATGCCCAAAATTCAGCAGAACACATTTTTGTACGGGGTCCTTTTTTTTTTATTATTTTTATTTTTTTCTGTCCTTTGTATATATCTTCAATTAAGAGGAAATGTTTTGTATTTTTATATTTTAAATTAAAATGTGGACAGTTTTTCTAAATGCTGTAAGACTCACTACATATTCGTGGAAGGAGAAGTGGTGATATATGGAGTAATAATTCGTGTCAAGAAGATGGTTGATGTTAATAAAGAAGGAGGAGATGTGGGAGTGTGGCCATGGGGGTCGACAAGCCCCATGGTTGGTGATAACATCGGACTCTTAACGATGAGGCCATCAGGAATGTAAAGAGTTTAGAGGGAACAAAGAAGGGTGATTGAGGAGACACCATGCCATCTCCGGTTGCTTGTTCTCCCACCGTTAAGACATGGAAGTTGCTGGGGGTTTGCTGGTTGCCGGGCAAATTTTTTGACCAATGAAGAGTTAGTGGAAAAGGACTGCTGTGGGGTGAATAGTATAAGAAGGGAGCCTGTCCTCAGTATGGGATGCAACATGATATGATGAAGTTCTGTCATCAATAAAGTAGTAGCAGATACTGATCCTAAAAGAACCCTGGTGTCCCTGTGGTCATTACGCCACAGATGGCACCCGAACAGGGACCTGAAGAAAACAGGGACATAAACAACAGGAACAGGGACAGGCTAACAGAACACGGACCAGGACAGGGACATTGATGGCCTAATGAAGATCAGTTTGGCCAAACTCAGCAAACCGCTCAAAGAAGCTCATATAGAAAGTCGCTGGAAATAGGTGCACCGGAGCTGGAAGGAAGCTCAAGCTGAGAGAAGTGGACCCGCCCACACAACTGTCCCTCGCTGGCCGAAGGTAAGCAGTTGCGCATTATGGGGAATCATAAGTCCTTAGAAACAAAGGCTGTCCTGGTAACCTTACAGCTTATTCAGACAGTTTATGATCCTGAAACATGGGACCAAATCGAGGTCAAGGTGTGGGCCTCTGCTACTAGAGACAACGGGGTTGCGGTGGGATTGCTTGGCACTTGGCGAGCAATCTCTGAGGCCTTCTGAGAAACACTCCGTAGCCAATAACTTAGGCTCAGGCGAGGATCTCAGTGAAGTAATAACTTATTCGCAATTGCAATGGCGGGCGCCCCACAAGCAGGAGCGCACCTACTGGTTCCAAAACACAGTTTATATACTTTTTGATGACAGGACCCTCTCCTGTTTCCCCACTGAGTGGGTAATCCAGGTTCACAATCTATCTGATGCTTCACAGACAATGCATGGCCTTCAGTTACCGGCCTGTTAAATTTCAAATTTCTTTTGACTTTTTTACTGTTTGAAGTGGTAATATTTCTTCATTTATCTGACTTGACTTAACACCGTGATTTTCACCTAATTGTGCTAAGGAGTCTGGTTGTCTGCATTTTACAAGGTCGCCTGCTAAGTTTTCTTATCACTGCAAGCATATCTCAATACCCCATTCCTTACCTTTAAACAATGTAACTCTGCAAAAACAACATTTTTATTCCCACAGCCTTAAAGAGCCATGTGCAACCACAATCAGAAACGTGTGGTTTGCCACATAGCAAGGGAGCTGCGGGCTCGTCCACTAATCCTTCTGCTACACCATTGACCCCCCGCCGCTACTGCCATCGCAGGCCTTTGCTGTTATGTCCCCTGGTGACCTGGACGTTCCTTTTGATCTAGGCCCTATAGGCCCTTAAAAGGAGCTGGATCTGTTTCCCTTAGATCCAGGAGGAACAGGATACATAAGGCCTGAAGGCTGAGTTGCTTAACAACTTAAAGCAAGACATATTGTTCCCACGACTAGCCCTGGAACTCTCCAGTGTTTGTAATCAAGAAAAGGAATGGAAAAAGGAGACTGTTACATGATCTGAGAAAAATTAATGAAGTCATGGAAGATATGGGAGCACTTCAACCAGGATTACCAACTCCAACTATGCTCCCCAGTCATGGACATTAATAGTAATAGACTTAAAGGATTGTTTGTTAAACACTTGCCAGAATTCGGAAAACTTTGCCATGTTTATGTTTCAATTGATACCTTTTCTGATTGTACATATGTATAGGCGTACTCGGGTTCCTTATGAATATGTAAAAGCAATGTTCTATATATTTAGAAAGTTCGACAGTTGTGTATGCGTGTTGGTAGAGCATAGACTCCCCTCACACCCAGCGCTGCTTACTTGCCTTTTATAAATATTACTAAATTCAGATTGAGTTGTATCTTCATTTATAACAAAGTCAATACTGGCAAACAGAAAAGGATTGAAACTGAATATGAGGTCAGGTTTCAAGACATCTGCAGGAATAATATCTTTAAGCAATCAAATGATGTCTTTGAGTTCATGAGCTTTAAACACTTCCCTTTAAACTTTTAAAGGCCACTGTATCAGCCTGTGTAGTATTGTATTTATATTTCTGGTATAATAATATTTAAGTTTTAGTGACATATTGCTACTACTACTACTAATAATAATAATAGGAGGAAGAAGAAGGAGAAGAAGAAGGAGAAGAAGAAGGAGAAGGAGAAGAAAACACATAATTAGATTTTAAAACATTTCTAAAATTCAAGACCCTTTGGATCTGGTGCTAGATTGGAAAACTGCTAATTACATCACTAGTTGAATCCTATTTCTTATACCACTACTTTTTCTCCCCTTCCAAAGATTTTTTTTTTTTATCTCCTGAGTGAGAAACGTATATGAGAAACATTTAAAGAGCAGAGATAGGGTTTCTGATATATAAAGAAGATGAATAATCTATAATTAAAATGTTAAGGGAGAAGGAAAGCCAAGCAAAAAGCAGACCAATCATCCTGAACAGAATTTGAAATCATTAGCACTGAAATTCTGTGCAGGCAATTTTAATGTAGGTAGCTGTACAGTCTTTGGTTTTGACTTAGAGAAATGTTCAGATTTAAAGTTAACTGACGAACATCTCCTCTGCTGTTTTGTGGATTGATTAAAATCAGATTGAGTATGGATGTGAAAATGACATTAACATTAAAGTGCTAAAAGTTCAGATGAAAAGCATTTTTTAGTACATAAAGTCTAACACCATGACAAATTTAGGAGAAAATTTAGATGTAATTTGATATTTTGTTCAGTCTCAAGAGAAAATAGTTACATGACACTGTTGAGTGATGTCTGTATCAATTATAATTATTAACATGACATATAAAATGAAGAAACCATTTTTATAGCTACTTTATTTTCACAGAAAGGTGTGCATTACCTGATATGGTCTTTAGTGGAGTTATGTGGTCAGACCAGCCAATGTCATTAATAACTCTAGGACTCTGAAAATGTGCCATTTCCAGTTCTGAAGCCAAAATAACAGGTGTTTTGTAACATCTCCTATTGTCGGGATTCTTGAATGTGCTCTAAATTCTGTTTTCACTCTACCTATGTGACGTGCGACTAGTTTTTCAGAAGGACAGAAAATACACTGTTGAGTACTTCTGAAAACTGCATGGTAATTGATGCCTCGATTAGAAAGCATAATCAAGTATTTTGGACAACTAAATCAACGGCAACAATATTTGATCCTGTAAAAGTATATGGAATATATGCAGACATATAGTCTGCATTTTCTAGTCTCTTCATGTCCAGTGAGGAGAGGCTGAGGACACTTTATTTGTCTAATTTAGAGAAGAGGAGGCTAAGAGGAAAACTCATTGCTCTCTACAACTTCCTGAGGAGGGAAAATGGAGAAGGAAGTGCAAGTCCCTCTTTCCTGGTAACCAATGGTATGACACGCAGGAATGGCATAAAGTTGCACCATGGGAAGATCAGATTGCATAACAGGAAAAATTTTGTCCAGGATGGTGGTCAGGTACTGGAACAGGCTTTCTAGAGAGGTGATTGATGCCCCAAGCCTGTCAGTGTTCAAGAGGCATTTGGACAATGCCCTCAACAACATGCTTTAATTTTTGGTTAGCCTTAAGGAGGTGTGTTGGGTTTATGTAGCAAGGTTTTGGTAATGGGGGGCTGGAGGGGTGGCCTAAGTGAGAAGAATCCACAAGCTACCCTGTGTTTGATAAGGGCTAGTTTCAGCCAGCTCCAAAGGAATCCGCTGCTGCCCAGAATCAATCCAACAAGCAATGTTGTCTGCATCTCTGGGAGAGCATATTGAAGAAAGGCAAAAATCTGTTGCACAACAGCAGCTGGGAGAGAGGACTGAGAAATGTGAAAGAACCAGCCCTGCCGACGCCAAACTCAGTGCAGATGGAGGGCAGGCGGTGCTCTAGGCAAGGAGCAGAAGTTCCCCTGCAGCCTGTGGAGAGGCCCCTGGTGGAGCAGGCTGTCCCCCTGCAGCCCATGAGTCCCACATGGAGCAGATCTCCACACTTCAGCCGGTGGAGGAGCCCCCGGTGGAGCAGGTGGATGTGGCCTGGAAGAGGCTGCAGCGCATGGAGAGCCCCTGCAGGAGCAGGCCCCGGGCCGGAGCTGTAGCCCGTGGACAGGAGCCCACGCAGGAGCAGGGGATCTGCAGGGAGCTGCCGCCCATGGGGGACCCATGCCGGAGCAGTTTGCTCCTGGGGGATGGACCCCGTGGTACGGAGCCGTGTGGGAGCAGTTCCTGAAGAGCTGCTGCCTATGGGCAACTCCCGCAGGCTCAGTTCGGGAAGGACAGGATCCCGTGGTAGGGACCCCATGTGGAGCAGGGGCAGAGTGACCGTGAAGGAGCAGTAGAGACAAAGCGTCAGGGATTGACCTCAGCCCCCATTCCCTGTTCCCCTGTACTGCTTGAGGGGAGGACGTAGAAATGGTGGATGAAGGGAAGGTGCTTTTAGTTTGCTTTTAGTTTCTCACTATTCTAGTGATGGGTAATAAATTACATTAATCTCCCTATGGTGAGCCTGTTTGTCTGTGATGATAATTGGTGGGTGGTCTGCATGTACTTATCTCAACCCTGGAGCCTTTTTCATCACATTTTCTCCCCTATTCCCTTTGAGGAGGGAGAGGGAGAGAGTGGTTGTTGCAGAGCTCAGATGCCCAGCTGTGTAAAACCACCGCAAGAAGTCAAGCAGTTGGACTAGACGATCTTTGATGTTCCCTTACAACTGAACTATTCTATTCTATTCTATTCTATTCTATTCTATTCTATTCTATTCTATTCTATTCTATTCTATTCTATTCTATTCTATTCTATTCTATTCTATTCTATTCTATTCTATTCTTGTACATATCTAAACAATGCACCACATGTAACCAACTATTCATAAAACACATACACACCTTTACTTTGTCGATGAGCATTTCCTTTGTATTTTATGGCAGCTTAAGTTATAACTAACATCAAAAGAAAAGGTGAAAAAGAGCCACCCTAATCCCCACAAATAAAACCAAATATTTACAGTCAAGAAATGTTAGGTAACTCAAAACTAAGTTTCAGTGTGTCCGCTTGATGTTCAGCTGGAGAAGATAAATTCATTAAACTCAGTAAGAGAGGTATACTAGCAGAAGAGGGTAACAGTGAATACTGTATATAGTTTACTTTTACAATAGCGGCAATCAAAGCAGATTTCGATAGTTCAAGATATGCTCCAAAACCTTAGTTGATCTAAGTGGGAATGAATACCACCTCATTGATTTTGGAAATTTAATTGCTGTGCTATTATATTGGTTTGAAATTTTCAAAGGAATGAACAGGTGGCTTTTAATTGCTGGTTGTCTTCTGGGTTGTGAGAATTCAGTTCCTCGACAATATATGGGTTTGCCAGCTACAACTGAGTTAATTTCACAAGGCTGAATATACAGATAATACAGTTGGTGTCTCAGCTACAGAGAATGATTTTTTATTTTTTTTTTAATAAGTGGAAACCTGCCAATACAATACACTCGTTAAGCACCTGTTATTATTATAAAGCTCTAATAATTGAAATAATAGAGTAATTGTAACTGCATGTGTTTTGCCACAACTCAGGAGCTGTGATGAGAGCTGGCAGTTATGACTCTATGAGCAGTTATTTTAACTGGAAATAGATAGATATCAGAGTTCTGCTACATTCAGAATTAGTATATATACAAATTTTCCAAACTGGTATTTTGAATTTGCATGTCACTTGCTAGACTTGAGCAGCATTCAACAGTTGCTGCCTTTATTTGTAAGAAGAGACAGCTGGAAAAAAAAATCCACAATAGCTTTGACTTTTTTTTTTTTCCTGAACTTCCTGTTCCTGGCAGATGCACTTTTGAAATGTGTATGTTTCAGCTTGGTATGAGTCATGCTGTAGATGACAGTGAGAGACAGAGCATTCTCCAGGGAGAGGCCAGCACCACTGCCCCAAAAGCACCAGATGCTCCAGATCACTTCAAGGCACCACAACACAAGCCTCAATCAAAATATGCATGTAGTAACTTGGGGGTCACACCCAAAGGCAGTACTAAAGGAAACACTCGGTAAAAACACAGGCAGGTTACAGAACTGCACAGACTGCAGTAGTACACCAAGAAATGCAGTTTATTGCTAGCATTGTATTGCAAATATGTTTAGTAGGCTTAGAAGACAATTAAAGGTGCGACTCTCACACACTGAGCATACAGGATTGCACAAATCAGAAATGGAGGCTTGCACTCCAGTCATTTGCCCTGTTTTCTTTGTGAACACTAGATAGGGCCATCAATCTCAGCCATAAACTGCTTCTTCTTCTGCCATGTTTGACTGACGTGAAAACACAGCTATTAGACTCAAGAGAGGTATTGTTTATGAAGCTAAAAGCCATCAGCTGTGTTTGTTAGTGGTTTACACCTTCAATAACATCCTTTTGGGTCCACATTACAGTGTGTGGATGAATTAGTTACAGTAATCTGAATGCTTATGGTTCTTTTGTGTTAGTGAGATATTGAAGCATTGTACATATTGCAATTAAAATGTTTTTATAAATACATCAGTAGCAAAAGGAGGATTAAGGAGAATCTCCATCCTTTTGTGAGGAGAAACATAGAGATGAAAGATGATGATAAGGATGAGGTATTTACTGACTTTTTTGCTCACTCTTTATCCGTAAGACCGATAGTTCTCAGGGTACCCAACTCCCTGAGTTGGAAGATGGTGACAGGGAGTGAGATGATACTCATGTAATATGATGGGAAACTGTAAGTGACTTCCTACGTGTTTCGAACACTCATAAGTCAATGAGGCTGGACAGGATTCATCCCAGGGTACTGAAGGACCTGGCAGAAGTGTTCACCAAGCTACTTTCAATAATTTACTAGCAGCCCTGGCTAACTGGGAAGGTCCATCTTGACTGGAGGTTAGTGAATATGAAACCAAACTACAAGTAGGGCAGGAAGAACGATCCAGGGTACCCTGGAATGAATGAAGAACTGGCTTGATGGTGGGGTTCAAAGTGTCATAACTGTTCGATAAGTGAAGTTCAATCGATTTGGCAGCCAGTCACTAGTGGTGTTCCCCAGTGCTTAGTGTTGAGGCCAGTTTTGTTTAACATTTTTATCAATGGTCTGTATGAGAAGATCAAGCACACCGTCAGTAAGTTTGCAGACAATACCAAGTTAGGCAGGACTTGATCTGCTTGAGGGTAGGAAGGCCCTGCCAGGATCTCTCAGGAATATCTTTCAGTGGTCTGTACAGTTTGGACTGCTGGGCTGAGGCCAACTGCATGAGGTTCAACAAGGCTACATGCTGGGTCTTCCACTTCGGTCACAACAACTCCGCATAGCATCATAGGCTTGGGGAGGAGTGGCTGGAAAGTTGCCTAGCAGGAAAGGACATGGGAGTGCTGGTCAACAGCTCACTGAACATGAACCTGCCATGTCCTCAGGTGATATCCTGGCCTGCATCAGAAATAAGATGGCCAGCAGGACTATGGAGATGATTGTTCCTCTGTACTCAGCTCTGGCAAGGCCGGACCTCAAGTACTGTGTTCATTCAGTTTTTGGGCCAGTCACTATATGAAGGATATTGAGTTGCTAGAATGCATTCACAGAAGAGCAACATAGCTGGTGAAGGGACCAGAAAACAAGACTTACAAAGAGCAGCTGAGGAAATTGGGGTCTTTTAGTCTGGAATAGAGGACACTGAGGGGAGATCTCATCAGTGTCTACAACTACCTTAAAGAAGGTTGCAGTGAAGAGGGTGTTGATCGCTTTTCTCCTGTGATAAGTCATAGGATGCAAGGAAATGGTCTCAAGTTGACCAAGGGAGGTTTGGGTTAGACATTAGAAAGAAAATTTTCATTAAGAGGGTGGTAAAGCATTGGCAAAGGCTGTTCAGGGTAGTCTTGGACTCCCCATCACTGGAGGTATTTAAGAGACATGTAGACATGGCACTAAGGGACATGGTTTAGTGATGTGACTTGTTAGGTTAGTGGTCTTGAAGGTTTTGTTCCAATGTAAACAATTCTGTGATTCTATGGTTCTATTATGTAAGCCTGTATTTTTCAGTTATATTATGGATTTTTTCTCAATGAGAATTAATATTTTTGAGGACAAAACAAAAAAATGAATTAGTTCTGTGTACAAGGTGCAAAAATTCTTTCAGTGATATAAAAGGTAGATGAAATTTCTGTCTCACTCACTGTTATTAGCAGATTTGAGTGTGGTGAGGTTCCACGGTGCTTGTAGCATTTTTATTAAGATGGCTATGGGTGGGAAGAAAATAACTTCCAGCTTTCCTATGACAAATTGTTCTGATTACTGAAGATGTCAATGTTATTGAAGGTTCTAAGTAGAACAAGGCCTTAGGAAGCTGAAATAAATCCTTTTTTTTTTTTTTTTTCCACTAGTGAGTTTTTCCTTCTTGAGATAAACAGTCTGGTGGTATCAAAGACATTTCTTCCGCAGAGACTAATAGTGTGAAAACGTACCTCCTGCTTCTCTTTTATTTTCACTTGTTTTACTTTAAAGTATGATTTTCTGGTGTATCTGAAATTTCCCTTTATTTGCAATATATTTTAAGCGGGTTTTGGCCAGTATTCAAGTATCAAACTAAAAGCAAACAAGCAAACAAACAAAAAAAAAACCAAAAAACTTCTTACTCCTAATATGCCATTTTCTAAGTTAACTATGTATGTTTTATTTCCCAAATAAAATTATCACAGTCATCCCTAGAAGATGATTCTGCATGATTCTGTTTTCACAGAGGACATGGAGATTTTAAACACATTTAGTTCAAAGACTTATGCTAAACACAAGTGATAAAGAATCCTGAACTCAGGGCACATTTTGGAGAATATCCTACTCCAGTTTCACACCTTGCTCTGTCAACCCCAGTTTTCCCACCAGTCACTGACAGAAAGTGAAGTCAATGTGCAGACCACTGTGAGAAGATAACAGAGATGCTCTGCTGCTGGACATAGCAGTGCTGATTTTCCAGGCAGCTGGTGCATTGCTTGAGGCTTACATCACTGTAATTCACTGTCTAACCAGGCTTTCTCTCTAACACAGATGCTGAGAAGCCAAGTAGTGACAGACTGCCAAGAACTGTTCAGGGTGTTGGTAGGGCTAAAGAGGGTTTGGCCTTGAATACTTTTGCCCTTACCACTTTCACTGGGGTTAAAGTGACAGAGGCAGCCCAAATGTCAAAGCCTGAGGGTGAATTCTGAGGCCTAGTGTCTGTCTTGAGCAGAGCATGTAACTCACCTCTTTGAATGGAAGGGCAGTGGCAGAAGACCCTTGTGTTCCTAAGCCATACATTTCATCACACAGCTGTTGGAACACATCTTGCTTCATGAGGCTTTCTTCTTCCTTCAATATATTTTAACTATTGGAAGCATGAGCAATGTACATCCCTTTCTCTCAAAAACAGTGGCATGCAAGTGCACATAAACATCTCAATTTAGTTTTTGCATTGCTTGGATGAAGCAATAATAACTCCAGTCTTAACTACAGTTATCTACAATTAACTACCATTTGGCTTGGAAACAAGATTTGCCCCTGACATAAGAGCATGCGTTCCTAGAGCTACAGAATAAATGTCAGTACATTCAAGAAAATGTTAACTTTGTTTAGATTTATGAAAGTAATTTCAGCACCAAAGAATAACCTTCACTTTCAGCAGGGTAAAGTGAAATCATGGCAAAGAAGAGGATTAAAAATGAACAAATGAAAATCAAATGCAGTAGTGAGTAGAGGTATTGTGTTTAAAATATATATTAGTGAGTGAGTAGATCAATTAAAATAATGAGAATCACTAATGTTTAATATTACCAAAAACAGGCCTGAGACAAACACTGAAATGTAAATCAGAAATAGTAAGTGTTACCAGGAATTTTCATTTCTGGAAAACCAAGTTTGTTAAGTGGAAGGTACAGCCATTTTAAAGTATATGTACATTCCGCACTTTTTTAATTATATATTTCAAACTTCTCTTCAAGGCTTGCAATTTTCTGTCCTGAAATAGAATTCAAACCTAAGGTGTTGCCAAAGATTTGGCTCAATATTTAATTCGTAGTAAAAGTGCAGATACCAGTGCAAAAACCTTGATTGCTTAACTGAATAGCCCTGCTGTTTCACACATGGTCACATGCAGGGCTATTTGTTAAGCAGAGAAATGAACACAGAACTCTGAATTTAAATATTTGTTTGTTTGTTTGTTTGTTTGTTTGTTTGTTTTTGTTTTTGTTTTGTTTTGTTTTCCTAAGCTTTGCTGGGCCCATAACAGTGAAGTTTTCTGTCAACAATGGCAGTTTCTTAAGGTAAGTGTTTCTGTGGAAGCTTTACATCTTAAAAATATCAACATCTTTCTTTTACAGCTAATTTTTTTGTCAGATAAAAAGCTTAATTGTCATTTTATTTATTTTTTCTCTTTGCGCCTTCCCTCAAACAGATCTTTGGGATCGTCAAAGAAAAAAAGTTGTAAGAGCAGCATCCCACAATTATCTGGGAGAATTATCTTCAAAACAGAACCTGCTGCTCCTAAATCTATAATGGGGTTAAAGGGCCTGGAAAGAAGTTTTGTAAGAAATGATGAGTACATGAAACATTTTGTTGTTCCTGAAATTCCTAAGTATCTCTAAGACAATGTCTGCATCATTCTCTCCTCCAAAATTTGTATTTTGCTGACATTGTCTCTATTTTTCCACACAGTGCATGACAAAGTGGAAGCAGAGAGCTCACTTCTAGCTCTTTTAATTACATTTTCCCTTCCTTTCCCCAGGAGAAAAAAAAAAAAAAAAGGAAATTTTTTTGTTTAGATGTGTACAAAAGTAATTCTTTCCCCTCCATCTTCTGCTCTGTTTGATTTATGCCATGTTCTCTTTGAAAAGTCCATGAATTATTTACAGAGGGGGAAGCTTCTTGATTGCTGCCCATCGGATAATGGAAATTTGGGGAGAGTGGTCCACCTGCAAAGAGCTGAGAGTCACACCTTTCTACTTAGGTGGGTAAATGCATTGTCCACCTGTGTGTTCACATCTCTTATTTGAGCAAAGTTTTAATTCAGTGACATCTATCAAACTGGGCAGCTTTCCTCATGTTGGTGATTTGAAGCATGTCTTACCTTCAGCTTACCAGTGCTCCACAGACATCCAAAAATATGTTACTGTATCAAAATCTCACAAGATATTACAGAGCTGAATGTATTTATTTATTTCACTAGAATAATAAAACACCTGCTTTATACATGACAAGATAGGAACTTATCCAGGTCATCTGTATGGCCTGAGACTGAAACAGGGACTCTGTATTCCATTTCTAATTCCCGGGAGAATCCTGTGCAGTTCTATCCCTCACACAAGACCTTCAAAAGCTTTCCTGGCACAGAGTTCAGTTCTTTTTAAACTGAAGAAATATGTGAATCTAAAATTATTCTTTAACTAAAACTCATATATTTTAATGCTATTAATTAGAAGCTTAAAACTCTGCAGTATCTTTTTAGCTGTTTTATCTGAATTAAATTTCTCTATCATGTACAGCAAGTAGTTATTATGACTCATGTTTCTTATGCCTGTTCTCTTACTGTTATGAATGCTGAATACATGCAGGTTTTGTTTTTCTTGTGGAGTTTTATTCAAGATAGAGTATAGCACTACTAAAACCTTTCAGGGAAAAGCTAAAAATATCATATTCATGTAAAGTACAAAAAAATCTTTCTGCTTAAGCATCATTTGTGAATATTCAACATTCAGTATTAAAGATGGCATGAATTAATTCCTGTAAAAGATAAATACATAGCTCAACTCAACGATGTGATTCTTGATTTTCAATTTACCATCCCCAGTGATTTGGGTAGTCACACAAAGCATACTATGAATGTGCTGTCCATTATGGCAGGCAATACCAATTTTATGCACCACAAACTGTTAGATGATACTGGATGAATTAGGGCCAGAAGAAAAAAATGTACAGAACATTTGATATATGCAAGCCTTCCCCTCCACTCCCTACCCACCCCACCCCACCCCACCCCAAAAAGAAACACCCAAAGCCAACCAACCAACCTATCAACCAGAAACCCTCTCCCTCCCCCACCTCAAAAAAAAAAAAAATTCAATATGTTAGAAAAAGTAATTGTACTGTTAAAAATAGAGAAGCTGGGCCTCTATATGAATAAAAGCAGGTTGCTTACATACCTGTCCATGCTCCTTGCCTAGAGAAATACCTTCCCACTTCCCCCTGCTGATGCCCAGGGGGTTCCATCTGAAGCAAGAAGGTATGATCTCTATTAATGGCACCAGAGTGAATGAAGAGAACAGTTTCCAGGCAATGTAAAAAAAAATAAAAAAATAAAATAAAAAAAAATCATTTATCTATTTACTTATCTAAAAAAGTCATTTACTTCTCTACTTAAATTTTGGGGATTGTATCTTGAGAGACCAAACAAAGCTGAATCCTTGAATCCTTCAGGCTCTTCATGCATGACATCATGCCTTTTTTGGGACTTTTTCAGGACTGAGACTGTGCCAAGCTAAATTTGCAGAGTGAACCCAGCAGAGAGTAGTCAAAAAACAGCCATAAACTATGGCCAGAAGAAACAGTAGATTTTAGCTCCAGGATCTTCACAGAATCACAGAATCACAGAATCGTCTAGGTTGGAAGAGACTTGCAAGATCACCTGGTCCAACCTCTGACCTAACACTAACAAGTCCTCCACTAAACCATATCACTAAGCTCTACATCTAAACGTCTCTTAAAGACTTCCAGGGATGGTGACTCAACCAATTCCCTGGGCAAATCTTCTTGCAGGTTTTCTTTTAACCATCTCAAACATCTTCTGTTTTCCTTACTGGCATTTTTAAGTGTCTGCCCTTACTGTTTGCTGTCTTCTGGACCCTTATTTCTCCAAATGATAATACCTTGTAAGATGCCTACACATCTGACAAAAGATTTACTTAAAAATTCCTTAGAAGTGAATGCTGTCCTTGTAGAGAGAGAGATATATCTCCTTCATTTTTTCCTGATGACTCTCTGGGATTTTATAGCACTTAAGTCTTTGTCACTTTATGTTAGTTTAAAATTTAAAAAGACATATGTGTTTTAAAAATATAGTAAAAAGGTTAAAAAAAAAAAAAAAGAGTTCTTAAGATTTAAGGAAATACAAGTCTATGTAAAAAGCCTAAATTGAATCATAGAATATCTGAGTTGGAAGTGACCCACAAGGATCATCGAGTCCAACTCCTGGGTCCTGAAAGGACCACCCAAAAAATCAGACCGTGTGTCTGAGAGCATTGTCCAAATGCTTCTTGATCTCTGGCAAACTCAGTGCTTTTTTGGTACTTTTTTTTTTTTTTTTTTTTTTTTTAACCTTTAAAATAAATGGCAACCCCCATTTATTTTGGAAAAGCAAAGTATTAAATACACAAGGCTTTATAACTGACATCTTCTTAAATTTGCATTTGCAATACATCCTAATAAAGCAACAGCAACGTGGGACAGCTGTAAGTTCGTAGAAGGAAAAATATATACTTTTTTAGCATTGAATACAGGAGATAAACAATGGAGATAAATGCTGAAAACATTGAATTGGATTGAATTGAACTGAATTGAATTGAACAGAATTTCACGATTCTTCACACATTCTTCAAACATAGCAGTGAAATTAAAGAAAGAGGAAAGCAACATTTAATGAGAACCAAAAAGAATCTGTTGATCCCTTTTCTTAGCCTATATGGCAAAATTTTAACAACTCCTACATGTGATTCTGAGCATGTTACGCACAGCGTATCTAAGATCCTAAGTATATATGATGGGTGTCTCTTTGCCTCCTAAAGACATTAAATTGGCAAATTGAATGCTATAGTATTTGAAGCATTTCTGGCCAGCAGCCTAAAAGCCTAGATCTGAAGCCAAGGAGTGCTCTTCCATGAGAAATGTTTCCCACAGGAAGAGTTTGCTGCCTTCCTGCGAGACCCATAGTGGCTGCAACAGATTTTTTAGTAGCATCCTTTATTGATAGTGCCATATGGGTGCTTACAGGGAGAGTTTTAAAGAGATAGTTCAATGCTGTCATTAGTTGTTTTTTTCAGAGACATTTAGGACAATTGTAATCTCACCTGAATCTTCAGTACTCCCTTCAATTCAAAGAACTTCAGAGTGCTCAAGAAAATTTCAATTCTATTTACAAAGAAACACAATTCTCACAATTTGAAATAGCATGTAGCATTATTTTTCTCTTTTTTTTTTTTTATTTTTGTACAAAATCAAGAATTCAAAATAAAAAATAAAAATAATCTGGTTTTATATTTTCTTCTCAAGCTTCTTGGGAAGAAACAGCTATATATATATACATGTATATTTTTCTAAAATGAATTTCTATATATACCATTACAATGAGATTTTATTTACATATCCTCCCACCATCTACTTTTAAATGTGCTGCAAAGGAACATTCAAGCCCGTTATGCTCTGTTTCTCTGTATCATACATAAACTTTGAGAAAATAAAACAATCTAAAACATAGTTATCTTTGTTGTAGCTTCTGGGAATGGCTCCTGATGCATCCCCCTGAAATGGAGTCTTGTTCCCCTTGAAGGTGATAGGAGGAAAACACTTAGTCCACAGCACAGCACAACATAGGCTGTGTTTGCACCCCTGAAAAAGCAATACTGCCTTTGGCTTCTCAGTTCAGAATGGCCATCTTCAGAGTGTCCTTGCACAGTTAAGGTGACACACATGAAGTCTGTGTTCAGCATGCCTCCTTTCCAACTTATTTCAAAAAAGATCAAGGAAAAGTAGCACGTTAATCAGATTCATTGTTAAGAACAAGTAAAATGTTTCATGTTGAAATGCTTTATTACAAAAGAAGAAAATGAGAAAAGGCCCTGTAGTGTTCCTAAGCATCCTGTTGGAATACACAAATAATTTCCAGAACTCAGAAATTTGCACTAAACCCCGCAATCTTTCCAAGGGGTTCAGCAGACTTTGGAATAAGTCTTTAGGTAAAACAGGTTTAAATCTGAGAAAGAATATTATTCTAGAATTTTAATCTCTGTTTTGTGAATAATTGAGACAGTGTAAAATCCAAATTGTTCCTTCTAAAGTATAGCTCAGGTGGTTAGAGATAATCCTCCAAAGACAGAATTTCCATATCTGCAGGATATAGCCTTTGCTTTCTATGGTGTATGTTGTAAATTCATTTGACTGGAACAAGGTCTATCAAGTTAAAGCAGCTTTGTTTCCATCCCGGTGCTTTAATCCAAAGGGTGCTGCAGTTACTATAAACCTTGCTATTAAATTCAAAATACTGAGAAGCTGAATAATAACTTTCTTCACTGCCAATTTTGACCTGGTGCTTCTTCCATTATGAGGTGATAGTGATTTCAAAAAAGACTAACCTCTGTTCATCAGAAATAAAAGAGTTACAATGCTATCATTTGAATTTTAAAATTTTAATATTGAGGGGAAATTAGTGGCAATGTTATTTCATTACTCTTTCTTTTACTCTTAAATAACCTTTTAAAACTACCTGAAAATTTACACATCACCATGTAATATGAATGGTTATTCTTTTTATTTATATCCTTTGCATCCGTTGCAAGTAAACTCTGACTTCTAATGCCAGGACTATCTTTTCATTTTCAGTTGCTATAATTCTGCAGTCACAGCTTTAAATTATGGACTATACCCTTGGCACAGCTTGCAACAGGATCCCTCCAGAAACACCACTCATACAGCAGCCTGTAGTCATGGGCAATCTTATTTACAATGGCTAATTTAGTTTTCTTGTTTCTTTGTATCTCTTGGCTATTGTTTAACACTTTGATGTCATGTCCCTCTATTATGCTTAGACTAACACCTCCTTGAATCAAAGGCCTCATGTCAGCTAACCATGAGCAGCAGCACAGTGCTGGCCCACAGAAGGACACTGGAAAAGGTGATTTAGGTTCAGAACCTCAGAGATCCATTGGCATTTGCCTGCCACCTTCTTCAGACTTGATGGTCTGTTAATGACGTCTTTTAATTAAGCAACAGTGTACTCAGATAGTATTGCTTCACCAATCAACATGCCTGTGACTTTGTAAGCACAGAAAGAAATGATACGTTTTTCTGTATTGTGTTTATGTGGCAAGGGCTTGGTAGCAGAGCTTCTTCCAAATCTCAGTAAGGAAGGTGCAACAGCAGATGGCTTAATAAGGTAAGTGTTTTAATAAGACAGCATAGTAGTCAAAATATAGGTGGACAGTAAATCTTGCATCCCTTCAGGAACTTGGCAGCCTGCACTCATGCTGCATTGATAGAATCTGCGTGGATTTTCCCATGGTGCACTGCCCAGAACAGGTGAAGTCCTGTCCATAGAGGGAAGTTCTCTTGTTTGGTCATTCAATCTAATGCAGAATTTCTGTACAAGAAAACAGCTCTCTTCCTAAAAGATGTTCCCATGAGAAATTCTTGCTGGACTCTCAGAAAAAGGCGAGGTCATGTTGGTGTCGTAACTGCTGGTACCAAGTAGGAGCTGCCTGGTCGCTTCTCTGTAACAGTGAGGAGGTGAGTTTGTTCTGCAGATGGGAAATTGGACCAGCCCAGCACAGGCCTGTGCATGTTCAGGTTAACTGACAGGCAGATCACCAACTCCTAAACCTGCCACAGCCTCCTGTCAGGAAAAGTGCATTGCACCCCTACATCCACATACAGTTTACCTCTTCCCTAAAATGTATCATAAATTACAGATTACATCAATAACCTACAGGCTTCTCAAGCCCTCAGTAAGAGCCACAGTAGAGCCAAAATGGGTTGTCCAAGATCACCGACTCCAGGAGTGCAACATCTTCTGCAAGACTCGCAGTAGTAAATTCCTTTCAAAAATTTGCTTCATGAATGTGATAGCCTTGAGTGAAATGGATGTATTTTATTAATGATACTTTTAGAACTGATTCATGGTAGTCAACAGTAGTCAATAACTTTGAGATATGGAACTACAATTTTCCCTCTTACAGAAAGACAATATTTATGTCTGCTGTGGTGGTGCATGTGTAAAATGATGTGTAAAGCAGAAAATTCACTAGTGACTAACAAAGTTAATCAAGTGTATTCATATAGTCACTCCCCTAAGTCACTACTGATGACTCAACTAGCATAGTGTAAAGGTAAAGACAATATATATATTTTTTCCCATTAGTAGTCTTCTTTCAGACGCATTGTAATACAGGAAGGATACGCCAATACATGTATACCTTTGAGAGCCACTCTTTTTACCCATTCAACGTGGAACAGAATTGTACATGTGTTTAATCAATATGAATTCACCCAACTAAAAAGTGCAGTAGGTGTGTATTAATTAGAAAGTTTCTATTTGCACCTGTTGGAGAGCAATAAAATGAGTTATGGTGTCAGATGTTCCAGATGCAATCTATTAAGGAAACAATAACTCCTTCAGGCTTAGGGTGTAATAAATACTGAAAAAAAGCAGCATTAATTTAAAGTATTTCATTGGTATGTGTTTATATTAATTAGCAAAAATGTATGCCTCATCTTTGAAAGTAATGATGAAATAAAGAATGTAGCTTGAAAAATTACAACTTTTCATTTAGTGCCTCCATGATCATCTGCAACAATAAATAAGGTATGTAAGCTCTTACATAAGAGCTCATACATAAAGACTTCTGGAGTGGGTCATCCACAGCTCTACCCAGTGCAGTATACTGTTTTCAACATCAACCAACAATTAATGTTCAGGAAATTATTTAATACAGTTCAAACTCCCAAACTCCCAAACTTCCACTTCCAAAGTGAAATCTTACTGAATTTTCCTAAACTGGTATTGGAAGACATGAAAAGAATATTCAGATATCTCTTAGCATTTAAATTTAAGATAATTGTGGATCTTAGTAATATCTCTTAAGATAGTTTTCCAGTAGAGAAGGCTTGTTGTCTCAGGATAACTCTGAAGAATAATTTTTAGCATGTGGATTATGATTTTAACTTCACAGAGGACAACAAGGATGATCCTGTGAAGAACTACTTGATATCTGAGAGAGAAGGGGTAATGTAAAATGGTAAGGGGAACTTTACTACCAGAAAAAGAAAAAAAAAAAAAAAGAAAAAAAAGAAAGGAAAAGAAAGAAAAAGAAAAAAAAAAGAGAGAGAGAAAGATTAAAAAAAGAGACAGATGAGTTTTGACTGAAAATAAATAAATAAATAAATACATTCAAAATCCCTTTGATATCTCATAGTTAAAACCCTGAGATTTTATTTGAAGTGTTATTTTCATGTAGAAATCACCAAATCTTACTTTAAAAAAAGTTACAAATATGAAAGAACAAAATACAGATTTGGGGGTCCTAATTTTTTTTTTCTCTGTTTCTTGAAGCACCTCTATGGGTAATGAACAGTTTGGATGTAGAATTTCTTTGGAAACAGATCAGAAAAGAATGTCAGAGTAATGTAATAAATTTCACTGGAAAATGTAGGTATTCACCCCCCTCTTTCATACACTGTTGATTATGTGTTGCATGCTTGTGTATTGCAGAGAGGAGCATTTTCAAATGTCCTGTTGTTAAAAATGTAACATGGCAGAGGTTACTTTTCAGGCACTTGCTTCTTGTTCATAGAATGTAATTACAGAATGACTTGGGTTGGAAGGGACCTCAAAGATCACTTAATTCCAACCCCCCTGCCATGGACAGGCATGCCACCCACTGGATCAAGTTGCCCAGGGCCTCAACCAAACTGGTCTTGAACACCTACAGGGATGAGGCATCCACAACTTCTCTGGACAACCAGTTCCAGTGCCTCTGAATGAATTTCCTCCTAACCTCTAATCTAAATCTCACCTCTTTTAGTTTAAAACCGTTTCCCCTTGTCCTGTCATTATCCGACTGAGGAAAAAGTCACTCTCCATCTTTTTTATAAGTCCCCTTTAAGTATTGAAAAGCTGCAATGAGGTCACCCTGGAGCCTTCTCTTCTTTAGGCTGAACATCCCCAGCTCTTTCAGCCTTTCTTCATAGGAGAGGTGCTCCAGCCCCTTGATCATCTTTGCGGCCCTCCTCTGGACCCACTCTAACAGACACATTCTTCTTGTGCTGGGTGCCCAAGACCTGGACACAGTATTCCAAGTAGGGCCTCACAAGGGCAACAATCACCTCCCTTGCCCAGCTGGCCACTCCTGTGTTGATGCAGCCCAGGGTGCAGTTGGCCTTCTGGGCTGCAAGTGCATGCTGCTGGCTCATGTTGAGCTTTTCATCCACTGGAACTCCCAAGTCTTTCTCTGCAGGGCTGCTTTCAATCAGTTCTTCTCCCAGTCTGTCCTCATGTCTGGGATTGGCCCTACCCAGGTGTAGACTTGTTGAATCTAATTCAGTTCACATGGGTCCACTTCTCCAGCTTGTCCAAGTCCCTTTGGATGGTGTCTCTTCCTTAAGGAATTGCAGAATTCCTTGCAATTCAGAATTGCAAGCTTCTATTGCAATGTCCTTTTGAGTTACCAAGTTTTATCTGACATAGCAAAAGCAAAATAGAAATATATGAGGAGTGTCATTTTCAGTCCTACCTTTCTTGAATCAATATTTAAACCAATTTAAATCTAGACTAGTTAACAGGTGGATGCCTAGAATGAAAACCTACTCAAAAGCTGTGTTTTAATGTTATTAATCATGTATCTTATTGCTAGCCCAGCCATCTGCAGACATAAAAAACACTAAGTAAATGTGCTGATGTCACTCTAGACTTCATAATGGTGACACATAATGGAACAAAACACTGGCTCCACAGCAAAACTGCAGCTAAATTTGTAGAAGACACTGCCCTCAAAACCTCATCTATCTGGCCAAATGAATTTGTTTTTAACTTAAAATTGGGTCAGTTGGATGAGGTCAGTGTGAGATTTAAAATTATAAAACATATATGTTTCATCTGTTTCATTATTTATAAAAATACACTTCCAAAATGCTTAAGAATAGCATTTTCCAATATCCCAAGAGACATACTCAATATTAATTTTAATTAGCCGGGCCTTTTAAACTGAAAATACATGAACAGCTGAGAAGATAGCAAACATGAGATGATCTTTGTGATGTTATGACCTATGTGCTCATAACTTAATTTCTATGGTTCACAAAAGCAGCTAGTGCAGTTTCCAAAACGTACCAGCTGCTATGAAATCCAGAATTTCCTCTTAAGTAAGAACAGGACTTATGGAAAACAAGCACTTTGTCAAGACAGTTATAGCTTTTTAACTCTGGGCCTGTGTGTGTATGTAATATTACAAATGTATATTTTGTTCTGTTTGCATAGATTTCCATTTTCATGTGCAAAGTAATTTTTAAGCTTCATTGACTGCAGTGTTGGCTCAGAGTTTAGCCTGTATTTCTTCCACGCTCCTATTTCTTTAGAGATAATCAAGTTAAACAAGTCTTTAAACACATGCCACATCCCTTTGCTTTTTGTTCCTCAGAGGAATTAAAGTGTTAAGAAAACATTTTTTAGCTTAAACTAACAGTCCATCTGAGATGTGTAGGGGAAAAAAAAAAAAAAAGAGAAACTAAAATTCAGTATACTATAAATCATTGCCCATCATATCATGTTTAAAAAAAAAAAAAAAAAAAAGATTTCACATTTCCATGACATTCTGGGTAATACCTGTGCTTCCACAGATTCCAAACCTATTCATGGGGTCTCTGTGTAATTTCTGCAGTTAAACTCAGATGTTACACTCCTAGTAACGTGCTCAGCAGTGAGGGTACACCTGATGTTCCAATGTCTTCAGAGTAAGGACCCAAACTAAACAGACCAATTGCATTTCCAGCAGTGTCAGTAATGATGGTATTGGAAAAATTAAGGGTGTTAACTAAAATTTATAAAAATTGCCAAAAACTTTTTTCCCCCTTGTTAGGTTTCTTAAGTCTCTGTAGTTATTATTTGACACAGAAAGAAAAAAAAAAAAAAAAAAAAAAAAAAAACAAAAAAAAACACCTTATGCTAGCATTAAATACTTTGTTCTCACGCCTCCCGTTTTGCAGACAGGCTTTCAATAGAAGACCAGCAAATAACCAGATGAGTACTCAAGTCTCATGGATACTAGGTTTCTCTTAAGATACTAGGGTCTCTTAAATATTTCAGAGAATAAGTTTTGAAATATTTGTCCAGTATTAAAGCTGTGAAAAAATACTTTCAGTAATTTTTAATCAAGGAAATTTTTCCCAAGAATCCCTAAGTTAATAAGGGCAATCTTCTGATTAACATCTTCTTGAAGACAGAAACTCTTCCTTCTGGAGGAATTTAGATATCTGTTTTTAAATATAAGAATAAGCTTAACGTTGTAGCAACTATATCTGCTATACCACCATGAATTACATTGTACAAGTTCTCTGCACAAAGTTTTCATGGTTTCTCTCACAATCCAAGATGTTGGAAAAACACTTCTTTTTCTCCCTCTTTCTTTCATAACAAGAAAGACTGCTTCAAATTACTATTGATTTCTTTGTGTTTGGAAATGACTGTAGATGAAAAAAAAAAAAGTATGCACACACAGCAAAACAGAATGAAAGATTGAAGGACTTAATTTAAATATTTATAGCATCTTTGCTGAAAGATCATTATCTCCTATTTCTGAAGCACTAAACTTGGAAAATATTGAATGAAAGTGAAGTTTTGTTATGCTTGAATGATTCCTTTAAAATTTGCCTTTAAAATAAACAGACATTAAGATAGAAATAAAATGAAGCACATTGTAAAATAAACATACATTCCTTTACATTTTTTTCTTCATCAGCATTTTTGGAATGCAACTATAAACACTGATGGAAGGTTTCAAGGCATAACTATAAAAATGAGATATAGCAAAAATGTAAATGATCAAAAGAATTGCAAGCCCTAAATGTGATCAGAAAAATTTCCATTATTGGAAATTGGATTTAAAAAATAAAATAGTGTTTGGTTTTGGTTTTGATTTTCAAATATTGACATTGACATTAGCTGCCATTTAGAAAGTTTAATTTCAAAAAACAAAATGTCAGTTAATTATTTTCCTCACTTTTGAATGCTTTCTAAGTGTTCTTTTTAAACTAATATGTAAAAAATATATTTCCAAGCTATTTGTTAGTTTTTCCTCTCAGAACTTTCAGTTTTTTTGTGTAATTTGTAAATGATTTCTAAATGTTTGAGTTTAGTATTCAAAGAATACTTAATTTTTGAAATTCTTCTCTGTGGTAAGAAAATATCAATAATGCAATCTGCCATTTCAAATCTGAAAAAAAAGAATTTGAAATTCTGACATTTCATTTTTTCAAATTGATTTAACTTGTATAATGTTGCTTTTAAGCAGAAAATTCAAACTAAAACACAATTTTTTTTTTTTTTTAATCTTCTTGCATCCAAAAATGAAACAAAATCTGAAAAAGATCTGGATGACGTATGTGGGGAATGAATTTCCTAAGAACACAAAGTGGTATTTACCTTCAAGGAGGGCAAAAGAGCTCTTAGGATTATAAGGCCCCAGTTTATTGCTAAATTGGGGGGAACGATAAAATGCTTGTATCAGTTTTTTTACACATTGAAGGAATAAAAGAATTAAAGTTGGGGGTAAAAAAATTTTTACACTTTTTTTCATCTGGTATAGAAAAATATCCTGACAGGGTCTATAGAGATAGAAACAAAAACATTTGTTTTTAAAGTTTTTGTTTCTTTGTTTGTTTTAAGAAAATATATATATATAAAAAAATGTGTGGATTTATATGTTCAGAGAGACACTGTCACAACATAAGTGTGAAATCTCTGGATGGTCTAAACACGCGTAACAAGTACATCCATAAGAGAAAGACAAACTGGAGGAATTACAAATACGAGCAGGAGCAACAGTAACTCAATCATGTATATGTGGACTGGAAAAATAATAATAATAATAAAAATTAAAAAAAAAGAGGGAAGAGGGAAGAAAGAAAGAAAGTGCTTAGACACAACATTAATGGAGACTAACACATAACTTATTCCAAGTCAGTATCCAGGCACAAGAGTTTTCAGGTAAGTGCAAAAATATAGGGTCTCATAAGTCTTTGGAGAACCTATAGAGGAGACACAGTCATGATGTGTAATGTAGGGAGAGAAGACACCAGCAGAAATGAGGGAAACAATATGAAGTTTAGCAACTGAAAAAGTGCTAATAAATCAGAGAGTTGGGAGTGTTGGCAAGAAATTTGTACATGGTGAGGAAATAAATGATCTAGATTTTGAAAATTAAAAAAAAAAAGGAGTCAAAAAAAAAAAAACCTGAAGAAATATGGTTTAAGTGGATGTATTTCTCATGGTGTTAAATAAGTAAATATATTTATTGAACAGTTGAGGGCAGAGACTTAAGCCTTTCTATTTTGTTTATTTGAAAAATACTGTAACCACTCATTAGGGTAATAGAATTAGCATTTTTCTCAGCAAAAAATCATATTTAATTGTACATTCTGTTTGGTACAACTCAACTCGGTGCAGAAGAGGGAAAAAAAATGAAATACATAAAATAATTTACTGTATGAGAAGCCCATTTTCTGCTTAATAAATTCACTTAATTACACAGCTAAGTTCTAGGAAATTCACTTCTAAAGGGTGAACATCTTTTAAGTACAAAATAAAATCCTTCTACCATTCCTTGCTATTTATATTTCTTCATTCACAGCTTGGGATCATTAAATGCATTTTAAGAAAAAAATAGACTCTGTATAATAAGTGAAGGGAAAAACCAGGAACAACCTATTCTATTGTTGTGTATTGTGAAACAAAGGGCTGCTGAATATAGGTTTTTTTTTTTGAGAAAGCACAGCTTCAACAAAAAGCTCTCCCCTTTGGTATTGGAATTGAAGCCCGCTTAGGACTCAGTGAAATTTTGTTTGTTGACATTGGAACCCAGACTGATGGGATGGTTCATTCCATGCAAAGGAACTGCAGTGTAGTAGATATTTGTGACAATAAAAAAAATCAATGGAAGCTCAGCTCTGGCACAGCTGAAGGGACTGCTAATGCCTGTGTGCTGCTGTGCTCTCATCCTGTTAGACAAATTTGTGTCCATTTCCTATCTCTTTCTTCAAATCATGTCATTTTCTCTGTCTGCCTATTAAGATCTGTTCCTTATTTTCTGGCCCTTCTGTTCTTAGTATTTACAGGAGAGAATACTAGTATCCAGTCCTTGCTGATAAAAACAGCGTGAATGTGACTACCATCATAAGATCTCTAAACATATTCCAATATCCCAGGTGAAGAAAAACAAGGGAAAAAAAATAAAAAGTGATCATTATAATTCTTTCCACTCACTGGACTTTTCACCATTATGTGTTTTTTTCCTGAAATAATATTGTTTCTGGTTTATAAGGCTTACATGAAGTGAGAAAATACCTACATTTCCTGATTACAAAACAAAACAAAACAAACAAACAAACAAAAAAGGCAGTTTGCATTACTGCCTTCAAATGCTGTTATAAAGTTTCATGACCAAGAAGTACTCTGCAAATCCACACCAAGGTCTGAAGAGTCAGTGCACAGCATGGAGAAATCCTCTTTCTAGTATAACTCAGAGTGTAAGGCAGGAATAAGATAACAGGTCATG